>NW_011345308.1:67477-136950 GCF_000735185.1 Notothenia coriiceps | reverse complement strand
GTGTGCCTTGGCAGTCTCCTCGAGTCACCCACAACAATGCTGCTGGGTCTACCCAGACCCGAACACCAAATTAGGCTATACACTTTTTTTTTTTGAGACCTTCAGACTTTGTCAAAATCAGTTTTGTAGTGTTTATATAGCTGTTGTGGAGGACAGCCTATCATGAAGCCTTGTTCAAATAAAAAAAACTAGAGCGTAGTTATTGTATAATTTAAACTTGAAAGGGGTCACGGGAGACCCGAACACAACAGAAGGGGACATGTTTTATGTCTATTTGGAATGTATAACAATGTATTACCAAAGTAGGAACTGCATTTGTTGAGTGTTCTTGTTGAATAAAAATAGCTAGCAAAAGAGACAGAGTAAGTGTTATACTGCAGAAAGAAACCCAACTATTATTCTAATAATTCACTTTTATGGGCATAAGCAATTCATTCAAATGAATAGCTTTAGATTTGTATAGGCTCAGGGCAGGCTGACCTACCATTTACACAGTTTTCTTAGATAAATACAATATGTTATACTTACAAACATCCAACAGAGGGGGCAGTTATGCAACATTACCTGGAATCAATCCGGCGAGGAAGAATAAGACCCGGAAGTAGCCGGTTGATCTGTTTTGGTTTTGTCGCGGCGGGAAAGCTAACATAAGAACGAAGTAAACAAATTACATGGTAAGAATTAAGTTCAATGTCTCATGTATTTTGTTTAGTCATTAAATCAGCTAATCTGGCTGCAAAGCTCTCTTAATGTTCTGCCGTTAAACAGGCTACTGTAACCTAAGCAACGGGAAAAAGTAGTACTGAAATGTATCTAATGCATGTGCAAACACTCATTCATAAAACTGGTTTGGACAACATATTACAAACACCTGATCAGTTCCATGAATTGAATAGAAGCATCGCTAACTAATTCCTCCAAAAATGAACAGTATTTTAACATAAACTAAAGGCCACATTTTTGATTGGATAAGATATCGATCAGATAACGCAGCTTGCTTTTAATTTTTACTTAACTTCTTCTAAGATAAGATAAGATGAACCTTTATTAATCCCTGAGGGGAAATTCAGTTGTACGAAGCAGCAACAGGGTAAGCGTGAAAAAACAGGACAGCAAAGATTCACACAGATTAATAAAATCAAAAATAAATAAAATCGAGATTTTTTTTTAAATGATAATAATAATAAAAGACTATGAAATAGGAGATGAGTAAAAATAAGAGTTAAATAACTGTAAAATAACTGTCAGTATATGTACATATTTGGTCATCTAAATAGTGACATATCTACCTATTTGGTCTACTACTAATAATATGTTAACATGGGTTGTGGAAACAGTGTATATTTATGTCCAGTGATTTATTTTATTTATTTTTCATCATTAATCCCTTGTTGTGCAGCCTGATGGCTACAGGCACAAAGGACTGTCCGAGGCGCTTGGTGCGTTGTTGTGGAGGGATGAGTCTGTGTGGCTGAACGTGCTCCTCATCTTCACTAGCTCTGCGTGGAGTGGGTGGGAGGGGTTCTCTAGGATGCTGTCGAGCTTCCTCCTCGTCCTCCCCTCTGTCACCTCCTCCAGATTGTCCAATTGTACTCCCACTACAGAGCTAGCCTTCTTCACGAGCTTGTTCAGCCTGCCAGTGTCCCTAGTGTTTGTGTTTCCACCCCAGCACACCACGGCAAAGAAGAGCACACTGGCCACCACAGACTGGTAGAACATCTGCAGCAGCCTCGTGCACACTCCTTAACAGGTTCAACTTTGATACAAAAAATGAGTTTTTCCTACTTGCAATATCTACGGAAGAGGATTAGGGCCAAATGTGAACATGTTTTGAGATCTGACCCAAACTGTTTTTTTTCTTTAAAAAAACCACATGTGGCCCTTATCCTCTTCCGTAATCTGCAGTTTTGATCAACCAAAATATTATTCTCTCAAATGTACAGTTTTATATTAACATTTCGGTTCAGTCATAGGATAGATACAGTCTTTATAATTAGATTGGTTATATTATGCCTTTATCGGGGAAAAAACGCATGTGTTGTGGAGTCTTGGGTTGTTATGAAAAGTTCAAATGTTATCTTCAGAATTATGTCCTTCTGCATTATGAAGCATATTTATTAGAAGTATTTCACAGACAATTGAGAAATACGCCATCAATCTGTTTTCATTTTTTTATTATAAATTGAAAAAAAAGGCATGGTAACCACCAGATGCGTTTATCGTATGCCACAACATGTTATGCCACAACATGTTATGCCACAAACATTTTGTAGCATAATTTTATAGCTACAAATTACAAAAAGAAGTACGTTTTATTAAATAAAGGCTGTTTGTTAAGCATTAAACTACAGTATGATGAATGATCACAGAGTTTCAGCTTCTATAAAACGGCTCCTGTTTATCTGGCCTCTCTGTCTCTCTGGTCTCTGTCATAAGCTCTGGCGTCTAACCGGTTCTGCAGTGCTCGTATTTAAACAGTGTCATGCCCTTTGTTTTTCAGAGGTAAGCCCCTGGAGTCTTTGAAGTGGGCGCCATGTTTGCACTGTGACCATTTAATTTGGAGCCCAGCTTGATGATATTAGTGTCAGGGTCAATTGCTGATTCCAGTTGGACTTTAGTAGCTGCCTCGCTAGCGGTATGTAGGCATCATGTGCTGCTTGGTTCAAGATTTGGTCAAACTCATAGTCTTACTTACACTCACATACACACTCCAACTCCTCTGGTTCCTCTGATCCCCGAACATGTGACACGGCAGACATGGGACTTGGTTATCCTGCCGACTTCACAGCCCGGAGCTCAGCAGTGTAAGTTGTTGCTCAGACCTCCCATAATGGAACCTCCAAAATCCCTCGTCGCCTTCTTCTTCTCTCTTCACATATCATCAATACAGCAAACTTCACAGTGCTTTAGTTGTGCCTCAGTAAATAAATGACTTTGCCATGTGCACATAATGTGGATGTGATACATTTGGACTAGCCCTGCTGCCTTTTATGTGGTTTTCAAATAGCAGATGTGATCAGAGATGGCTGGCTCCTATTTGACTCTCACTTATTAAACCAAATACTTCAGTCAGGAGGAAATGGAACCAGTTGGAAATGAACTGAATTTATTAACCTGAGATTCTAAAGTTTTCATCAATTCTGATCAACAGGTGTCGGTAAGCATGTGGTCAATAAAAGACTGTATGAATCGTGAACCAATACAGTTCTATCTGCTCATGCA
The DNA here is from genome assembly GCF_000735185.1 of Notothenia coriiceps. Lineage (NCBI taxonomy): Eukaryota > Metazoa > Chordata > Actinopteri > Perciformes > Nototheniidae > Notothenia > Notothenia coriiceps. Next base: position 133,728 of record NW_011345308.1, on the reverse strand, counting down.
TCTTTTTATCTCTCTGAGATGTTCACGTTCTTGCGTTCCTTAAACTCCCCCTGTTGTTGGAACCTTGTCACTGTAACAGCTCTTTGCTAAATGTAAAACAGCAGTGTATTTTCGTCTGTGACAAACTCATAAAATACTTGTGACAAGGACAAGCTCATCTGAATTCATTGTTTGGTCCGGGTCATTAAAGATAAATGGAACTCAGGGATTTTAGGGACTAGTTTTTGTCCCTGTCCTCTCGGCTGTACTTTGCCGGTTTTGCTCTGATGCCGGCAGTAAAAGCCAGGCAGCCATTTGTCTTCCCGCACTTCACTATATCCCTGTTTTTATTGGGTGTGAGTGACTTGTCAGCGGTCGTCTAAAATGCGTTTCAAAATACTTTCCCCCCCTTGTGTTTAGCCTTTGTTCTCATGAAGGATAGGTACTCTGTGAGATTGAAATAGAAGAGAGAAACTTCCCACAATGTGAATCATATGCATGTGTGTATGTTTAATTACATTCAGGTGAAGATGAAGCGAGAGTCAATGTAGTATTGTAATTGAATTGCTAAATGTTATGCTCCTATAGACCCATTACAAATATATGCAAAAGGTCAATAAAGTACAACTTGATTTTTTTTTAAGTATTATTTATTTGGTTTTAAATTTCAAGTCTTTTTGGCGGGGGTTCTACTCCAAGTGTTGCCTGAAAGGAAAGACCTGCCAAACAATGACTGTTTCCTGCTTTGTTATATCTTAACATTAACACCCTGCCATTAAATCACTTTTCAATGTATAACAAACAAATTCTATGAACAACAACAAAAACACGTCAGATAATTTGGTATTTACATTTATTTTTCTTCCAAAGACAATCCGGAACGTGTTTCTCACTGGTAGATTTACATGTATTGTAAGTGTTATTCAGCAACATCAAAACTGATAGTGAGCATACATACGCTATTTACCATTACAACAAGCAAGTATTTGTCATTTCAAAATGCAATATAGCACTGTTTGTGAAAATACAGCAAGATTGGAAAACATCTCAGTTTGTTATTGACATTTATGTTCTTTAGATTTAACACTCTTTGTGGAAACTGGCACACAATTTGAGGTACACGAAAACCTTCTTACATCACTGTCAGTGAATGCTTCAGCTAACATTTTGATTGTCCAGAGTGCAAAATGTTATACTTACAAATACCCAATGTATCTTTGTGGAGCTTTCTAACACACTTCTTGCCCAAGCCGCAGGTCGAAATTGGCGTTGTCAATCAATCATCCATCCATCCATCAAATGTAGTTTTTAAGTATTATTATATATCAGAAATTACAAATTTGTCCCAGGGGGCTTTAATATAAACCCTTTATTCTAAGACCCTTGCAGGAACAACTCTAACCCACAAAATGGATCCTTTCACTGTTGCTTTCTCAAGGAGCAAAATGTACAAGGACAGCAACTTTGAAGGGATCCCTGATTGAACCTGTTTAGCTTTCCGTTTCCCGCAAGCCATTCAATTCTAGCATAACATTCATCACAAAATGTCCTAACCCACGCTTGGCTCTCTTTTATCCAACTCTGGGGAAAAACGAATGTTTGGTTTAATCTTCAGTTGCAGCTCAAACTCAAGCTTAGTTAAACCATTACGTCTGCTAACATGCTGTCCGCCGGCGCTAGCAACGCTGTTAGTCCAGGTGTAACCTTCTGTTTTTTTTATCTTATAATTTTAAGTTTAATGTTGATCTCTATCAAGCATGGTATCTATCTGCAGGCAGTGGCAGCAGTGCGCTGTCCAAATCTCAACTCCACTCAGCCAACATTGTCGTCATCATCACCTGGGACCATCTTGTTGAAAATCTATTATCGAAGAGGTTGGTAGAACCTTAAATTGCACTCCTTTAATTTAATTATTTTATTTACTAATGTTTGACTATTTATTTGAACTTTGAAGGCTTTCTGATGGTTAACCTAACATTATCTGTTAGTCAGTCAGTTTCAGTGAAGATTCCTACTACCTCGGGTACAACAGTCAGTACAATGATATTCTAGTTTGTAACCATATTTTCAACCCAAAATCCAGGCTGGTAAAACAATGATAAAGCAGAGAAAGAACATGGCTTGGCACATGCATCACACACTAAATCTCTCTAGGTAATTGCTAAACTTGTCACTTAGTAATAAACAACAGTTATAAATACTGTATACTGTCTTTGTTTCTTAGGACGAAGCAGCATTAGTCAAACTCGAGTCTGAGTATACTGCATGTCTGTGGAGTTTATCTAAGCAGGCGTGGGTGTATTTTTACATGCGTCTGAGCTTGGACAAGTGTTGGGGGGATTGTATGTTTTTAGAAGAGCTGGTGGGTTTAGTCTCAATATCTTGACTTGGCCCCGGCGTCCGTTTATCATGACAGAGACTGTTAGTCTTTGCTAATCTCCTGTGTTCATCTTCTGTGCTGGCCCAGTGTGTTGAGGCCAGGCCTCTTAGTGCCATCAGAGCAAATGATTTCTCCGGGGTCAGACGCATGGATCCCACATAGTTCCTCTTGCTGTCCTTTTTAAACACGTCCTTGAGGTTTCTGCCATGATCAAAAGCCCACTTTAGCAAAGACCTGGATGTCCAACAGGCTCTGTGTTGGGGTTTGGGCTTGAAGAGCTGCAGTACATGCACTCGCTGCTGTTTGATCTAGGACAGTGAAAAGCGTGCATTTCCAGATTGGCCTTTACTGTTTCTTTAGCAGTAATGAGTGACAAGATGGAGAACGCTCCAGCATGGCCACTTCATTAGCTGCCCCACAGTGTTTGGCTTTGCTCTGATTTATGGCTTTTCCACTTGACATCTTTCAGTTTGTAATTTGTCTCCAGACAGCAGGTCATAGTAGGATGTACCATTACATATAGTCTTTGCATAGAGCTCTTACATGTTATATTTATTCAAAATCTTGCTATAGTGTACGCTGGTGAAAACCCAGAATGCATAAAAATAAGCATTTTGCGGGTTGTAAACTCTAACTCTAAGAAAAAGCAATCCAAACCCACCAATCAAATGGTTTTCCAATAACAGGATTACTATAGTTGTATGACAAGAAAGTGTTAAAGCCTCCTACTGTACGTATACTTGCACCATACTTGGCTTCAATTTCAAAAGATTCCAGAGCTATCTCTGAAAGATGTGTGTTTCACCTTTTCCCTTTTCATCCCTTCGAAAGACGTTCATCTGGAATGAAAAGCAATGCAGCTCAGTGCTCGTTGCTCTTGGAATTGAACGAACATGGCAGAGCGTTGGCGTGTTCAGGGGTTGAATGTAGAACATTTAAGGTCAATTACTATAGTATTTCCATTTTTAGTAAATGTATTCTACAATAGTGTATTTTGTACAGCAATATATTTATCTCAGAGATTTAATAGATAGTCCGACTGTATTTTTCCAGAGTCCAGTGAAAACTATGGAACTACAAATTAGGGGTTTGGAATTAAAAATGTTCTTGGTACTAAAGTGAAGTGTTCAATTATGTGAGAAAGTTCTTCTTAAGATAATCAAACAATATAAAGCCTTTTAGCACACTTGGAAACATTTCAAAACAGAGCTTTTTTTTAAAACTCATAAAAAGTTTACTTTTAAAAGTTATGGTTCTCACAGCGATCTTATATTGTTGTAGATAAAACTACCTAATTAAACATGGGAAAACACTGACAGGTGCTTCCTCATAATGACTCGTTTTACTGATTCTGAAATCAATTTTACTTATAAAACTCTTTCTCATAACATTTTAAAAGGAATAATTTTACTTTTAGAGATTTGTGCTTTTACATAGTACAGGCACAAAATACGAGTACTACTTTTGTCCCTGAATGTGTTAGGAGCAAGTGCATGGATTTCCTCACAACTTTTAGCTACAAGAGATGACAATTACTTTCCTCTGGTCAGGTTCATCCTGGGAAAATCACCAACCCACAATAGGCAAAACATCCCCACACCTCAATGTTTTCACCACCATGTTTGACTGAAGGTTTTATGCACAATTGCATCAACCTCTTTCATGCACTATTGCCTTAATCTGTTATGTGGCTCTCACATTGCAAAAAGACTTGTTTGCAACCGTAAACAGTCTGCAACAGGGCTAAATGTCGTGATTTGTGAGTAAAGGACTTATAGGAGCAGAACATAATTCAAATTAATCATCGGTTTATAAAATTCACAATGTGAGTTTGAGTCAGGGGTAAATGAATTGAACTGTATACTGTAGTGCAACGGTGGTGTGAATAAAAACATAATTGATATTTTAGTTTCATATTAACATTTGTTTTTAAATATTTTTATAAATTAGAAATAAAAAATATCAAATGGCTGTAGGATGCCATAAAAGTAACAAAAATAGATCTTGGTAGTGGACTTCTGATCTCTCAAAATACAACATCTCACCCTAACGCCCTTCCAGATTATTGTATTTGACTGTATCATTTTACTTTTTGATTGACTTTAATTTATATTAACATTATTGTCACTGTTGAGTTGACTTCTCATTTAATAGATTCATAACATTTACCCATTATTATTATGTTTAGTATTTTTCATTACAGATTTATTTTCCAAATCAGAAATTCACACTTAAAAATGTGATGAATGGATTATTGTGAATTTGTTTGTTTCCTTAATGCATATGAGTTTGATTTTTGAAATATTATCAACAATCTTATCAATTGCTCTGATAAATGGTGATGATGTAAGATTGCTGTTCTCTGAATACAGTAACGATTGACTCATCATGAAGTATTTGAGGATGCAATAATGTAACTTGCAAAGTAAGTGAGTGTGCCACCTAGTGGTTGTTTGTTTAGCAAGCGGCCCTTGTTGAGCAGTGACCATGGTATGTATTTTAGTTGAGAAGGAGGAATATTAAACATACTGTAACAATAGGCACATGCATTTGTAAAAAGGTCATCCAAACTGTTCACATTTATGGAGAAACACCTACTTACTAAAGTGACAGCTATATACAAATACTTTTAGCAAAACTACACACATTTTGGACTAATATTTGTAATATAATATGTCTCTGTCCCAGTGTCCATCTACAGACAGTACCATCCTGTTGTAGTTTGAGGCTTAGTTTTGACATTTATATAAGATAGTGGTCCCCTTGTCTGCAAAAGAATACAAACAACAACAACCAAACCCAAGTGCTTCTGGACTGAATGAGGTCCAACACACGTGAAATCATTGCACCCTGCCTGGTATTATTGATACCTGAATGAAGACCCCATTTTTAGGCAGAAGTCCTTCCTCAGTGTCCAGGAGGGGGCGACAGGCTTGCATGCTGTGACACTGTACCTCTAAACTACCCACAACACCCCCCCCACACACACACACACACACACACACACACACACACACATGCACACTCATTCGTGACTTGTGTGCCTCGTCTTGCCTGCTTTGAAAGAGCAAGTGCATTTTATAGGTGTGTTTATTAGGTGTTTTAATGCATCTCTTGCACTGATGATTGGAGTTAACTCAAAGCAATCTGTGCTCTCCCCTTTAGACCTGAAGTCAAACATTAGGATTCTCTGTGTGTGTGTGCGTGTGCGTGCGTGTTGTGTGTGTGGTACTGGCTTGTAGAAGTGTTACAGTTAGAGGTGGTGTGTTTTCTCCCCCCTGCCTGTCCTTAAAGAACAGAGGCCTTGGATTGGCCCTCTCCAGCTCTCCTGTGGACCAATGTGATGGCTGCACCTGAGCCCTGCAGCGAATCAAAGAGAAGCCTGCGGAAATAAAAGCCTGCAGAGCTGCAGCATAACAATACACACTCTGTAGACTATTCCCAGCACCATCACACCAAGCACTGCACCGATAAGTAAGAGTGTTAAACAACTGAACTGCTGAAACAATTTCATAACATTCATCTGCTACTTAGTAATTATTGATCTATTATCTAATATATCATTCCAATAACTTGTATATAGACTCTTATTGCACTATTCCACATTCCACTTTTTTTTCTCACTTTTTTTAGAACTATTTTTCTTTTGTATTACTTTTAATATAATATACTTTAATATTGCTTTAATATTGTCTGTATTATTGTGTTGCATTGTTGGAGAAGCCTGTGACCTAAGATATTCAACGACATAATTACTCTGTAGCTATGTTAGTTTGACAATAAAGAACATTGAACCTTGAACCTTGATACAGCCTTTCATTCACAAATACAGGACAGTTTTGATATTCTGACATTTCAAACAATAATTCAAACAGTTTCAATGCTGGTTTATTTTGCAGCTCAATAGGGCTTGCAACAATTATAATGTAATGGTCAACAGGTGTAAAATATTGGCCTCCAGACATCAGTCTCAACCTTCAAATATGCAAATTGTTCACCTTTAGCTTCCATATCATCATGATCATCTCATAAGGCGGATCACAAGAGCAACTGTACAACAAATGGGATGTTAGAAAAATATAGTCACTTCACACTTGAATTAATCTTATTACAATTATAAAAATAATATATATATATATATATATGTATATTTTTAAATATCAATATATTATCTTTAGTGGGAGGAAGTATTCAAATATTTGATTTGGTAAAAAGGAGCTTAAAGTACAAACACCTCATTATAAGTTTTATTAGCAAAATGTTATAGTAAAAATATTTATTTTGCATGCACATGAAAACATGCAATAATATGTTGCTGCATGCAACGTATTATTTTATTAATGTAGCATACTAAATGTAAAATATGAATATGTTGAATAATGGTGGATACATTAAAACAATAGAAAAATGAATTTAAAACATGGATATATTGCAATGGTGTCTATTTGATCACATTCATTATTGTAGAAATGCTAAGAAAACAAATACAAATTGTATATATGAAAATAATATTTGTTCCAACAGACCCTTATCCTGCAGGATAGAAAGTGAAGGGCAAGCCTCTGTGATGTTCAGGTTCACACAGAAAAAGCAGGAAATGTGCCGTTTGTCTTCAGTGTGGAAATGAACGGTATAACTTCTTCTGTTGGTCTACAAAAGCTTAAATAACAACATAGGCATACACTGATCATTTAACAAAGTTGTGAATAATCTTGGCCTTTTTAGCCCACGCCGTCAGCAGTCATTAGTTATGATCCACGGGGCCTCCGCAGGAGCCTATTGATCACTCATTGACTGATTGATTTAGACAAATACTGTTTTCTCCCAGAGTGCGAGGTCGAGTCGCTCTCGCTGTTAATTGAAGATAACAGAGTGGCAACAATGGCCCCCGTAATAGAATGAGAGTTTTGTGATTATCGCTGCAGAAAGAAAAGAAAATGAAGAAGCAGGGGGTTAAGGGGGGAGGAGGAGGGGGGAGGCTCTCTAATTAGGAAGCGGGGCGGTGAGGAGGCTGTGGCCGGCGGGCAGGCGACAGGCGCCGGGTCCCGGACAAAAGGCTGTCTGCTGCCCTAAACTCCCCCTGCTTAACCCTTTAAACCGAGACACACACACGCACACGCACACTCACACTCACACTCACGTTGACTTTGGTACCAAACATGCAAGACCAATGCTTAAAAACGCTAGAAAAGTTAAATAAAAACAATAGCCTACTGTTCATCGTCTACAGACGCTTACTTTATGTTTATTTAAACATCGTGACATATTAAGCCCACTTAATAAGCAATGCATGCCATATAAGTGAAAACATATTTCATGTGGAGTTTGTTTTCCAGAATATATTTCCTGATAAACAGTTCAATTTGCTCTCAGGCTGCAGAGGATGTGTATGAGTGCAGCAAAGAAAGCCTTTCCTATAAATACTTACATTACTCGACTCTTTCTAAAAATACAGAGGGCCACACAATACTAAAGGAAATGCTTATTGACGGTGACTGAGGACCTGCTCTAAATAGACCTGCATGCAGGAGACAGGCCCGATTTAGCATTACTGACTACTGCTAAACAACATAGAAACAGTAAAAAATAAGAAGTCCTTTTTTCTATTGCTCAGGTAGATTATAAGATATCATTTAATATTCACATGTGTAGCTTTAATGCAAAATTTCCTCACCGATTAATTCAGCATCTGATTTTAATATTTGTATTTATGATTTATGGATCAAACCCATGGCATTGTGAATTAACAAACCACATGCATTGTTTCCTGTCAACAGGGGGCGCTCCTGTGACGTGTGTTTATGCGTGTGCACTTTACAGTGTGTAAAACCAGAGATGACTTCATTTAAAATATGCTCCATGATTATAGCTTACATCTGTTTCGCTCTAATAAGATGAATCTAACAGCAATACAAAGTCATAATATAATAAAGATAATCATACACCTGCAAAATTTCAGCACAACGATTTTTTTATTGAAATTGTGAGACAATCAAAAAAAATAAAAACCCGGACAACCAACATAAACAAAACAAGATAGGCCTACTTTCATCTTTAAATATATTTTTGAATAGATATGAATGATGCGCATAGGATGAATTGCTTTGAATGTCTCCTGGCTGGAGTGAAGTAACCTGAGGTGTTTTTGAATCCATGTGGAGCTCTCTGTCTCTGTCGGTGGATACAGACTAACATGGCACACACGTCACCCTAAAATCTGCGATGCTTCATACACAGTTTTTCAAACCAACAAGCGCTAAATAGCTTTAATTTACAGTATATGTTCAAAAATGGGGTAGAGGGGGAGGAGGAGGAAAAAAAAGAAGCAACAAGTTAAATTCGAAATATATACACGCTAATATACAGCCTTGAATAAATTAATACCAATTGCATATTCTTGGATCTTAGCTTTATTTACAGAATCTTTTATCTTTAATTACATAAATAATTCAGAAGCAATTTTCCGGGCATGAAATGATAAGCGGTTCTCTCTTTCTCCCTCTCGCAGTTCACCTTCCAAGCCTTTTGAAATGTCAGGCCTGGAAAAAAATTGTTTTGTTTTGGATGCAGCTTGAGACCTGCCTGTCGGCGGGATGAGGCGTTCAGGGCTCGGCTCGGTATTTGAAAAAAAACAAAGCCTGGATGCTCAACGCTTCAAGTTGCCTAATCCAAAACACACACTCTCCCTGTGCGTCGATCCGTGTGTGGAGACCGATGTATGGAGCCGATACTGGTCTGATATTATGGATATGATAGAGTTGGAACTTAGTGGAACTCATCGATGGCATGTTCATGAGCTGAAGGGTCAGTTATTTAAAATTAACCATAATTTAAGTGTATATTTCTACATTTTCGCATTCATCTTCAATGTTAGTTTTTTAAAAATATTTTAAAGATATCAATTTAGGAATGTTTGCCAGTATACCTGCCTCCAAGAAGGACTAATCTACAAACACTGGGATTCAGGGGGGAGTTTTTAAATGTTTGGTTTTATAGTTTTTCAACTATAATCATTACACCTTAATGACAGATGAAAGGTTATCTGGCAGGCTCTCTATCAGGTCAGCTCGGGGTTAATACTTTTATAGGATTTTAAGTTAAATTGAATAATGTGGACTAAGTTTCTGTCGATCCTCAGCTTTGTTCCATGAAATAACAGTTATCGGCCTTCAGCAACCCATATCGATCGAGCCTCATCCCAGTCTCCTTAATGTGCTGTACAGGACATTTGCACTTATAGTCCTCTAGTATTCAAGCCAAGTCTTCATCCTGAACAGAGTCTTCATCACTTGGGAGAGTCTACCCTGGGGGAGGGCTCCCGCTGGCCCTCCAGGCCGCTCACCAGTCTCTGGATGCTTTGCAGCTCATTCACTGAGTCCTTCACTGAAGTTTTAGGAGATGCGGCCCTCCCACTGGACCCTCCTTTCTTGTGGTTGCTGTGGAGCTCCGGGGCCGGGCTGGTCTCCCTGCTGCCCGGTTTGGAGGATTCAGACCCTGGGTTGAGGCAGCCCTGCAGGCTGGTGGTGGGCAAACTGGAGCTCTGAGGCAGCGACACTGGGAGCTGGTAAGGGTTGAAGCGGAGTCGGGGACGTGATGCAGTCAGGAAGGGGTTCCTGGAGAGGGAGCTGGAGGTGCTGGTGGCGGAGGCAGAGGCCGCTGCTGCAGCTGCCGCCATGTAGGTGTAGGGGTACGGGAACAGACCGCCAAACGGAGGCATGGGGATACCCTGTAATATAAAGGAAAACAACTTGGAGTTGGAGCTGTACACCTTTTTCCAGTCAAATAATCAAGTGATACATTTTCCAAACACGCACCCAAATTTTACAATTTCAAACAGAATGTTGAAAGTCTGAAGATGTGTTTCCTAATTTTGAGTGTACAATTATTTTTACAATTAGATCCACTACAAAAAAGAAAGAAAATAAAATCCTGACCTCATGCAGCATACATTATATTTAACTTCACTGTTCATCACAGACCACCAGCTAAAACAAAGCTAAGTACACTCCCAATCCAAACAGGTGCACAGGCAAGCTAAGTATTCTAACAGGTTGAACTTCCTTACCTGAGAGGCGAGCATGTGCTGGGACAGATGGAAGGGGAAGGGGTTGGGGGTTCCTCCTGAGCCCTGGATGTTTTCCAAACCACTTGCTCCGGATACAGAGGCCAATAGATGCCCCATGCCCATGGCAGAAAAGGCTCCGGGGGCCATGGCGAACTGCCCGGGGTGGAAAAACAACGGTGATCCGGCACCCAGAGGGTTAAAAAACTGCTGACTGTGCAGGCCAGACATAGCCAGGCTTTGTAAGTGGGCCGGGCTGAAGTGCGAGGGGCTCTCAGTCTGGACCATGAGAGGAGAGAAGGACTCCTTAGTGGCACTAATGCCTCCGGACTCTGAGTCCTTTGTCAACACGTCTGTGGTGTCCTTCTTGTGCCTGCTCTCCGCTTTGTCCTTCTCAAGGTTCCTTATCCTGAATAGGGAGTCGTCCTTCTTTTCTGTGCTCGGCCTGTCCCTGATGCGCTCCTCACACCTGGAGCTGTAGGGGGACACAGGTTCAGGGCCCGGGCTGTTGGAGCCAGTGCAGTGCTCGTCGTGAGGATCCAGCTCCTGCTCGCTGTCAGTGCATGTTTTATCATCTATAAGAGAAATTGAATAGGACAAAAGAGGTGTAAGCAGATTTAAATAACACTTTATCAGGCATTGCAACAAAAAAACCACAAATAACCACTATGCACACACTTGGCCCTATAAGTCTATTGGGAGCCTTACACTCTCAAAATCCACCCTTCACATTTAATTTCCAAATTAGAAAATTCACATATAGCCTATAATAGCAAGATGCTACAGCCTTTGCATCATTTTTTGCTTTATTTTTCACATGTTTAAATATTTTATATGCAAACATCCACTTACTAATGCTGTTGAAACGTCTTTTGTCATTTGAATTAGTTTGGTAGTTTAGGATGGAAAAATAATGGATAAAAAAAAAACAAATAAATCATTAAAAAAACATTAATTAAAAATAGGATATCGATTGCCAATAACCCTAATAGACGTTTTACATCCTGTTAATTCTAAAAAAGAATTTAACATTCAGTTAAAAATCAAGTTGACTTTACTGTTTGAGTTCACAGTTCTTTCATATTAGATAATAATACATAATCATTTGCTAAACAGTTTCTGTATCATACATTTATTACAAATTAAACAATTTAATAAAATGTATTAATTGGAATCTTATAAAATAAAGCGGCACAATGATTCGCAGACAGCTGTGGAATACATAACCAGTACAAAATCCACTATGACCTGTGCATATATCTACATTTTTTAAATGATCATTTGTTACGTGAATGCATCTAAATTCGCGTAAAACACATTGACCTGCGAAACATTTTTTTGTATCGACAATAAGCTAATGTATTTTCTTCACGCTGCTGATTATTTCATACAATGTAAACTCAATATTTTAACCGATTAACACCATTTGAATTATTATTTTAAAAATGGATGACAACAACAACAACACATCATAGCCATCATCAAATAGCATCGTTAAAACTGAAATAGATAAACGATAAGGTTTCTTACCTCGGCTGGGCCTGCTGAACCTCAGTGGGCTGCTGTCGGCTCCTAGCGGGGAGTGCGCAGTGTCCCGGCCAGGAGGGTCACTGGACGAGGCGTCCGAATCCGCACAGTCCCGGTCCGCCTTGCACTGGTCTTCATACATCCTGAGCGACGGCATGGTTAGCTGTTTCCTGTTCATTTATAATATAGACAATAATGAATGGTGATGTGCGATACGCATGACATATGCATGACGCACAGGTGTAAGGACGCATTTCATACCTTTTCTCTCTCCTTCCGTTCCCCGTGTCTCTGAATCCTTTGGCGAAAGGGTTGTTGTCAATCTTCAGCTGTGTTATCTGTCAAAACATGATAATATTGTTAAGCCAATTGTTCCCAATATTTGGGACAACAACGCGTTTGGATAAACACGCAGAAACCAGCGTGTTGGAAAGAAGCCACGACAGGCCTCGGATCTGCATTATTAATAAAAGCGTATGGGGTGTTATTCTCATAGGCCCCTAGAGAGAAAATCTGCCACGAAATATTCCTCTATGGGGCCACACAAGCCTCCAGAAAAAAAGACAGAGGGAACACAACAGATGACTATCATATCAATAATTAATAATGTGGTTTGGATCACTGCTTTTTCACGGTATGTCCTGATGTGGAAGAGGCTGGTGTGGCTCCACGGAGCCGGCACACGACTGGGTGGCTCCTGTAGGAGCTTCGAGGCCCTGTGGCCCTTGGACAAGAGCTTCAGGCGTTTGCCATTTGGACAGAGAGAGTGTCTTACAGCATCTGTCCACTGTGGCTGCGGGATGACCAGTCCTTTAAAGGCCCTCTAATCGATGGTGACTCTTTGCCATAAACTTTTACAAGGCACCCTACCCCTCTGGACACAAGCTCCAATTAGCCTCACGGAGGAGGATAAAGTATCAGCCTCGGGGCCAATAATGATAAGCAAATACAGGCCTTTACAAAATCTCAATTTAAATATGCTGGGTTTTTTTAAAGGTCAAACATTTGTTATTATTAAATCAAAACATAGATTTTGACAAGACAAAAAAAAAAATAGGAAAACATGTCTGCCATCTTTGCTCCTTAATCACAAAACACACTCCACATGGAAAAGCCTGATGTATTTACTTGTGGTCAGGGTAATAATCCATTTAGTCAATTCATAGCAGATAGCATTGAACATTTGAATTCATGGTGAGAAAAATCCGATACACCCACGAGTCTAAGCAAAAAAAAACAGTGGGACATGGGAGTCCTCTGCAGGGAAATTAGGCGACCTACAAAATCAGATTAAGTCTTCGGGAGTTGGAGGTGGGGGGAGGGGACGCATGTCGGACATTTATTATGCAAAGTATAGCAGCCATATTAGAGGCAGTCGGTTGAGTGTGAACAGGGACTCACCTTGTCGTTCTGATACGCTGTCACTGCCACGAACTCCGTCTCCGGGAACACGTAGGTCCTGAAGGTGCTGTAGGGGAGTTTCAGGATGTCGTTGGCCCGCACTATGTGGAACCGCGGCTGGTACTTGTGCATGGAGTTCAAGATGGTCTGGACCAACACACACAAAAACACACAGCTGCGGAGTGAATATTTTGCGTCCATATGACACTATCGACAGAATATGTTGACGCGGATCCATCCATTGTTATTGATGTCATTAATAATAATAATAATAATTATGGGTTTCATTTATAAAGCACTTCATATTTGACTTAAAATCCCGAAGTGCTACAAGCAGTGAGCATGGAACAATATAATTACTGTGTGAGCAGACTTGTCTGTAATTAGTGCGGGGTAAAGGGAAAATCCTCAGCAGGCCACACATGCTGTCATGTAGTGTTCAGAATTACAGCTAAAATAATTTTATCCGGTTTAAAGAAAGAAAAACAGGAGCACCATGAATTTTACCATAAAATAGCTTATTTTAGAAATGTCCCCCAAACTAAACCTCACAAATCGGTGAATAATTGCTATGAAAATGGACTATAAATACATTGGTAATTCAAGATAAAATGAGTTTATTCATTATGGCTACACCTAAAACAAGACATTAGCAGCCTAAGGACTAGGCTATTTGCATATCTACTTGTGCAAATAATACCAGTAGCTACATTAATAGAAATCCTACCAACCGATTGCAAATAATTTAGACATGTAAATGTTACATTTGTTTCCAGGGGGAAGCTCAGTCTGCCTGCCAGAATAAACCGATTATTTTTAGGGGGTTGTTGCATATATAATAACCCATATTAAAAACCCTATAATACATATATTCTGGTTAAATAGCAATAATTAGTAAACTATGGGGTAATGTTTGGAATGCAAAATAACACCAATAGGCCTACCATACTATTGGCTACTATACCATACTATACTATACTATAGCATACTATACTACTATACTAGCCCACTATGCTATACTATACTATGTGAGGTTGATGATATGCCAAGCAAGCTTGCAACACTCAGTTCAGATACAAATAATAATACAGAATAAAAGGGCAAGGTGACAAATATAACCGAGGTTTACTCCAGTCCCTGAGCTGCTGCACACAGCCGGCTTTGGGTTTAAATATTCGGACGCAGAGGAGAAAACTCAGGCTGGTCCTATTCTGGACCAAAACATAAACTGTGCAGCGACCGGTGGAAGTCAAGTGGCGAAAAAATGTCAACAAGATAAATGTAGGCCTTCTTATCTTTAAATGCATGTTAGATTAAAGCACTATACATTCTAATCTGTGTATCAACATCGTTACTTTTTATTTACCACCATTTAAAATCTCCCTGCAATATTGTTTTGATTTTGCACATGGATTTCATTTATTTACCTCTGGCTGTTTCTTCTTTTGCTATTATTATCATTATTATTATTTGTTTTGCTGCTGCAGCGACTCACTTTCCCAATTTGTTTCATAAGTTTTATTTGGTTTTTAAAAACACCTAAACACTCCTGCCTGTTCTAACATGTAGACTCAAAAGGTCTGTTCTCAAGCGAGATTAAAAACTCCAGATACTTACAAATCCGTGCTTGTCTGAAATGTTGTTGGTCAGCTTGAGTTTATGGAAAGCAACAGGCTTGGCCATCCACTGCTCGCCGGTGGCCGGGCTGTCCGGGTGGATGTACATCCTCTTGGGCATCTCCGGATCGGCCTTGCCGGCCACCATCCAGCGGGAGTTGTGGAACTTGTAGCGGCAGTCGTCCGCCGCCACGATGTCCATCAGCAAGATGTATTTGGCTTTTTTATCGAGTCCGTTCATTCGCACTTTGAACGGAGGGAACATCCTCCTGCATAGAGAAACACGCATGGAGTTAACACACCGTGATTCAGCCAAAACACAACACCAAATGATCTTGAACAAATTGTACAAAAAGACGCACTGAAGGCGACGCGGATGAAGTAAAACTAGAGGGAATCTTGTTATTGTCAGATAATATTCTCACGCAGTTAGGCTACAGTGGTGTGTGTTATTGTGTGTCTGTCTGTCCGTCTGTCCGTCTGTGTGTGTGTGTGTGTGTGTGTGTGTGTGTGTGTGTGTGTGTGTGTGTGTGTTTTTTTTGTTCATGCCCTACACTACAAATCTGAGCAGTAGCCTATATTTATGACCACAGCACTTCACGTCTCTGCTTTTTGAAGTGACAGCCTGTTTATGAAATCCAGAAGCTCTGCTGCCTCGACAACATGCAGCTCGGGAGAGAAAAAACGAACTAAAGCCCAGTTATGATTTCCCCCCAAAATGTCCTAAATTAGTAGCTACCTGGAAAAATATCATAAATATTGAAAACAATAAATTGACATTTTATTCATTCACTTACTTTAAAGATAGTTTTACAAATGTTATGGGACAGTAACTCCATTTAAACCCTAAATATTGAGTGTGATCTGCGAGGGTAATATAGCACATTCTTGCCGTAGACTATTCTCTGGACTTTCTGCCTATTTTTAATATGAATCTCGAAACATGTTAATAAATAAAAACTGAATAGCCAAGGCCTTACACACGCCATTTAACAACGTAACTAAATGGGTTTAAGTTGCTCTAACATGTTCAGTGCTGGTTCATTCTCAGCATATCCCATATACAGATGAACTGATTTTTTTATTTAAAATAATGTCAGAGAGATTCTTACCTCCCGGACTTGGTAATAACCATCTCTGTCCCGACTTTATGAAACTGGTCCCAAAGATCCTTGGCTTCCAGTGTAACTTTGGGGTCGTCGTCCACCTCCTCCTCGGGCTCCAGGCTCTTCATGCTACGGAGATGAGCGGCCTGGTGGTGGCTGAGGGCCGGGTGGAGCGCAGCTTCCGCCGCCCCGGAGAGGCCGTGGTCCGTCATGGGCTTGGTGAGAATCCCAGGAGGGAGGCTGAGCGCCGGGAAGAACGAAGGCTGCGCTGCCGCTAGAAAAGCGGACATGGGGAAGTCGGTCGGCCGGTGAGCGTGGAAAGGGTGATAAGCCATTGCAGTCCCCGTGAAAACTGGATCTCTCATCGGTGCATCCACAAAAACCGAAGTGAAATAATGGATAGTTTATGGGTATTTCCTCGCAACGGAGCGAGCGTATCGGTCCGCGACTCGCGAAAATTTCTGTAAAGCGGTACAAAACTGCACAGTTAAACAAACAGTGCGTTATCAGGCTGAAGAAAACAGCGAAGAGTTCCTGTGGATGTGATTTTCCTTTGGTTCCTCCGCCAAGTCCTTCAGTAAAAGCGGCGCGGTGAAGCCAAAGCCCGGCTGCGCTGTGTGACTCTCAGAGAAGTAAGCTGTTTCTCTGCTTTAGTCATCCCACACTGACTGGAGAGATGTGGCCCCGTTCACTGCAGATCTGTGACTATCTCACATGTCCTTCCTGCCTCCATCCCCAACACTAATGAACCAAGCCCCTTTGATTGCTGATTTTACGCTTTGTGGACCAATTGTGGGCCCCTATAGGCGTGGTTCTGACAGCTCCGGTCAGACTCTAGAAAAGGAGGGGGGACAAGAAGGTGTCGGAAGCATTAGCAGTAAGAAAACATGTCAACAGAATACAAATATTAACCAATGACAGGAGAGATCGGGAAATCCCACCCCCATTTCCAAGCCAAACACCGGGTCAGTCTTCAGTTGTTGGCCGGTCGAGGCATCACCTCTCTCGGCTTGCGTTTTTACAATGTCGCCTCCGGAGAAAGCAGTTCACAGAGTCACTGTTTTAATGCTCACCTTAACACAGAGGAACAGCAGTTCTCCACTGTCTTTTAGAACAACTCACTACAGTAAATCCACGACGATTCCGGAGAGATTTATCTCATTCTCGGTCGTTCTCCAAACATTACAGCCATAATTATTCCATGTTATCGGCTGTTTTTTCACGCTCAGGCTGGAATCACTAGCCCAGGCTATACATGTTAGCTGCTTGCACTGACTTCAGCTTCATTCAGGCCCGGCTTCCCCAGGCGAGAGCCGTTTATCTGTGCGTGTTTCCTGATCGAGCTGACGGGAAGGCAGCCGCAGCGCAATAAAGAGACGAGCCTGGAAAAGACAAACCCAGATGCTGCGTGGAGGAAAAGAGGAAACCAGATGAATGATGATGAGTGAATGTTGACAGAAAAATCAAAGAGAAGGAAAAAAGCGGTGAGTGCTCACTTCGATACAAACTCTTCCTCGTTCCAAATAAAGTTTAATAAGTTCAGAATTCAAGTTCTTTATTTATTTATTTATTTATAAATAAATTTATTTATTTATCCTCGTATTATTATTCTTCCTGATTGCGGGATTTGTATTGTCGCAGTGATGAGATGATTTAGTGCGCACAGGGCAGGCGGTGGTAGCGTGTAATCTTCGACAGGTTGTATTTTGTCAAAACCAAGGACAGTGAGTGCGGGACTCCGGGAGCCACGGCCCCCACCCCCCCCGCCGCGCCTCCCTGCCCTCCACTCTGCTGAGCGCCTTTAAACACCCAGCTCCTGATTAACTTGGACTCAGTTTGTTAAAGGGCCGCTCGGCGCCAGTCGGCCGATGCGCCGTAATAAGAACAATCTCTTTTCTCTTTATATTTACCCTCAAGTCGTGCATGTGCGCCCCTGCGGCTCCACTCTCCTGCCTCGCTCATGACTCCATGTCAGATGTGATGTGTGCTTTCTTTTCTTTTTCTTTTTTGGATAAACAGCTGCTATGTCCGGGCAGTGTTGAGAGCCAGGCGTCACTTCGACAAAAACTGCAACAAAAAGTGATAATCCCCCGAATGAGACTGTCAGAGACAACTGCGCATTTCCTATTAACCCCTGCAATTTAGCGCCTCTGCGGCTTCCGCTGACAGGCATGCACATACAAATGTGTTGAATAATATTTGAAATCCCTTATAATGAAAACTCAGACCACACGTCGTTCATTAGTCCTACCTGTCGCTACATTAAACAGTAACAATACAATTAACAGACAACAGTTTTTTTTTGTAATTATAGAATATCCTTATACGCAACTCTAGAAAGCATCAGCCACTGTGTGTCAGATACATCATGCTGTGTGTTTTAGGGGAATGCAGTGGGTGCACATCTCCGCTATGTTGCACACTTGTTGCTCGGCTTCCATCACATGCAGACACACAGAAGGCCAAACAGGAGCAGCCACTACCTGCATGAGCAGAAACAGTTTGTATAAGACCAGGAAACAAATTACATCAAACACCAAGTTTCACAAAGTGGACGCATGTGAACAAAAAAGTGTATTTTCACTCCAGCCAGGTGTTGGAAATAAATGCCAGCGAGCAACAACTTCACATGTAAAGTCATCAGGCATGTCCTTCACATGACTCAGTTTCTGCAAAGCTACATTGCGGTGTGTATCTGCAGTAATTGGGCCGGACAGCTGACTTGTTTGGAATGCTGCACCTTCAGGTTTATGAAATGACAGAGAGGTAGGAGTGCCGTGGGAGCGGCGGCAGTTTGTCAGGGGTTTGAAGCTGCATGCACGGACTGGGGAAAGAAAATATTAGCAACATATGGAGGTGGATAACGGTTTTCTGCCGGAATACTCAACTGGATAATTGTATCAACAATGCTTGTGCAAATTAGTCACCATTTATTTGTTCTGTGCCGTCAACGGTACAGAAATCTCCATTACGCGCAATTTAAAAGTCATTAAGTGGAGGAAGCTCCAGGCTGCTGGTACATCTACATAGAAGGGGCACAGGGCCGGTGGATTAACATATTCTCTGTGTTGAGGATAAATGAAAGCAGACAGTAAATCTGCTCCTCAGACTTGTTCTTTGGGAAGCTGTGTGTCCTGTCAGCTGGGGGTGAGGTACAGATCTTGTACTTGAGTAAAAGTAGAGCAAGAATACTCTTTTATAAGTCCTGCAAAATGTAACTCAAGTAAAAGGACAGTATTAGCATCAACATATACTTAAAGTACCAAAAGTAAAAGTGCTCATTATGCAGATTGTCTATATATATAAAATATATTTTATGATTATAATTATTGATCATTAAAGTGTTATCAAAGCTGGTAAAATGCAGCTAGTTTGAATGACTTTGTAGCTTGTGCATTTACTCCAGGTGGAACTAAAGTGTAATGTCCATGTTAATTGCATTTAATATTATTAATGAAAATCTGCAAAGTAACTAAAGGCATTACATAAATGTAGTGGAGTAAAAGTACACTATTTACCAGTAGCCTGAGTGAATGTATACACCTATAGTTACTTTACACCACTGGATTAGGATCACTTTGAACGGAGAATACATTGCAAAAGTAATACTAGCTTAAATGATGTATTGATTTACTTTTGTAATTGTTGTATACCCGGAAATAGTCAAAACAAGCAGGTTTGGAAGAGAGTTGTCAGTCACCTTTTCTCTGGAGTTGTGAATTAAATGCTGGCATGACGCGTTTCATACAGTAGGAAGTTGACTAAGGGTTTTCTATGTACTTGATCCGTCCGCTTAATACAATACACTCCAGCTGCAGATGTGAACATGTGCTAAAAAGCGTCTTCCGTACCGGTGATTCGGCCCACATGTCAGCGATCCCCGGCCAAACACTGCTCTAATTACAACATAACGGGACAGTTTTGCGCCATATTGGCCCATAATCGAGTATTGTTATTTTCTTCCTCTCCTCGACATTGTTCCTTTCTTCCTTTTTATCTCTCCATCTTCTCCTCCGATCTCCCTGCATCATCTCTCCGGCTATATTTAGCGGCTAGACTGAGGCCTTGGCGCCAGACCGTTTAAGACCTGTCAAAGTCCCTCATATTTCCCCTTGTCACATGGAAACCCGGCGACCAGCGGCCCTCTCCTCCTCCCTCTCTCCCTCCCTCCCTCCTTTTCTTCTCCTTCTCCTTCTCCTCCCTCATCCCCATCGTACATCTACCAGCAGCCCTCCTCCTCCTCTTCCTCCCCTTCATCTCCTCCATTTCCTCCAGTACACTCTGCTAAATGAAACATATCAGTTCTCACTTGTAGGAAAAGCGGTATGTTCCCCACACACACACACACGCACGCACGCACGCACGCACGCACACACACACACACACACACACACACACACACACACACACACACACACACACACACACACAGGTTTAGTCCTTTACAAAAAACACATAGCTTTGATTTATGCTCGTCTCTTTACATTACAATCATTTCTACATGTTTGATTTCAGTTATTTTAAATGTGGTCTAATAATGCCGTAGGTTATTGTACTAAGGAGACTCCCTATCACTTCCCTATCAGTATGTCCAATCAAAGGTCTATGAGTTCATGACGCACTGCAGAAATGCGCGCACCCACGTGGTGTGTTTATCCAGTTATAAACACATCACTGGGTGTGACGCAAGCTTCCCAATATATCACAATGACATTACCTCCTGTCATTACTGTCTTAATATTCCGTAATAAAACAACATCTCTGTAGTCGGTGGCTGGTTGAAGGTGAGGCCCCACAGTGCCGACAGGGCCCCTGCACAAACAGAATGACTTTGTATTTTATTTCAACTTTAGAGATATAAAAGTAGGGCTATTTTTTTTGCGTTTGTGTATGTGGACCAACGGGATCAACATGTAAAAAAAGACGGGGGCATTTCATCCCATGGAAACATCTTAACATATCATAAAGATATTTTATAAATGATGTGGGTCCCCGAAACTGAGAAACTGTCGCTGAGAAGAACCTTTAATCCTTCCAAAACAAAACAAAAAATCCACCAACAAGTTAAACATCTTTTTCATACTTGCTGATCTTTTAAAAACAGATAGTTTGATTTTTTTTTTATCCAAGCACCTCTCGGTAAATTCATTTATACATCTATTTTTTTTACCGATTCGCGGAAATGCTTTTATTCTGAATATAGTTTATTTAATTTAATCAAACTAATCCGTAACAAATCAAATTATTAGATTGCATTTCTCTGTAACAGTATGTATATCCATGTAAGTTTGATGTAACACTTTGAAGTATAGACAGCTTGTAACGGTGCCAAGCACATAAAGAATAATTTCACTTCCTGTTTGTTTTCCGTTCAGAAGAAACTTATTCTTAACCAGGAAACGTTTGAACATCGGCTTGTTGATATTATCCATTACTTTTAAATTTCGTTGAGGCAGATTTTTTTTCAAACCAGCATAATAATATTTTGTGTGTTTGCAGATGTGTTGACAGCGAGGAGAAATTGAATTAGCAGCTGCAGCGCCGGGAACATTGGATCTTATTAGGAGCGCAGCAGAGGAGCAGCTACCTGCAGGTGACACACACACACACACACACACACACACACACACACACACACACACACACACACACACACACACACACACACACACACACACACACACACACACACGAAATTACAAAAAACAAGAAAGATTATACATGTCTTAGTTTCGATTCAACAGTGAGTTAACCTTATTTGGAAGGACATAAAAACCTAAATCTATTCAAGTTTCGAATTATGTTACCATTAAAGATGATTACAACATCTTGGATTACATTTTCTCTAATTATTCGCAGCTTCAAGACAATAAAAAAAACGATAAAACATCTGCAGATGTGTTATATTAATGTCATATAATGCCGCAGTAAGTGAGTTGAATGATGAGTCTCATGCAAATAACCTCGGCCCCCTTAACAAATGAGACTGTCAAATATCCTCTATCAGATCTGGTTGCAGACTATTCATTAATTTGGGCTTAATAAAATGAAAGGGAGCACATATTGTAAATGGAGTGTGGGTATGTGGATCCCAGCTTTCTCTTCAGGTATATTGTAAGGTACATGTATTTGTAAATCAGGCAAACTTTCAACATCACAGAACCTGAACTCTTATTTCTTTGTTTCCTGCAGGATAAATATGTTTGATAAAAGGGAAGCTGATCCAGAACAATTATGCTCAAGAAACTGATTCAAATCTTATCTTCTTCCAATCCAGCAGCAACACTGATCTCAGATCAGGGAGAACCTGGACTGTACAGGTCTGAACACACTGATGGTGAGTTTAACAATGCTATCCCTGGGTCAGTGGCTCCCAACATATTGTTAAAGGAACTACTGGAAAAGGGATTTCATACTTTTAGATTTTAAATGTTTGCAAAATGTACAAATCATTAAAATAGTTAACTCTTCTTATACATGTATTTATCTGCATGTTATTCAATGACATGGACCTGAAATGTATTTCTTTAACTCAGAATAAACTTAGACAAACGCGTAATAACTCCCACCTCTCTTACAAGTCAGCATACAGCATTCAGATCGTTTAAAGACTCATTTTGATGAACTGTATCTGAGGTCTATGAGATGAAAACCCTTTTGTAAATGATACAGCAAAATGCCCATATGGTCAAATTGCCAACTATTTTTAAAATTGGATCAAACTAAGATGATAAGGACATGACTTCTGATAGCTCGCCTCTAACAGCATTTCAATTTTCACATCTAAATAGCAAACAAATCAATAGTCACAGGGTCGACTTTGGCATATATGGTAGAATTCTTTTTATTAAGGACCACAGCCCAGTGTCACCTGTCTCAACCCAATTTTTATCTGTAAAAAACTAATTGCTACAAGTGATGTTCCTGCTGATCTGCATTTGTATTTACTTTAGTGAGAGTGGAAACAGGAGCGGTCCCGTTGTGAACGAGGGCCATGAGATCTAAAAGTTTGAATAAGATTAGCAAGCGGCACAATTTTATGCATCAGCTTCAAATGTTGGTGCTTGCTTGAAAAACAACAAGTGAGTGTTTTCCCTTAGGTCCCAAAGCACTGGGAGATATTTCTGCTCGTTGCTTTTGATAAAAGAAGCAAGTGTAAAGGGTTTTCTAAGCCTCTAAATTAGAAACAATATATATAGCAATGGTATAACAATTTGAAACTAAAGATTATAAACAAAAGTTTGCGGTAATATTATAATAAGTTAATGATAAAAACTTAAAACCCAATGTTTATTATAATAAAAGTACCAGACAGACATGACTAAAGCTAAACTGTAAACAGAGCCCTAATGCACATGTAGATAGGACATGTGAGTAGAGACTTCCCTACAACCATAGTGTATGCTAATCCATTAACATTGGCATCACATCATTTATTATTTGAATCCTTTTTTGTAAATGGTATTTAATATGCTTGGAAGATACATATAACATTTAAAGTGATTTCAAGACAGGTGCTATATTTGAAATGAATTACTATTTTATTTTGTATGACTGTGGTATTATTTATTTAGGGAATGATGGTTGAAAAGATTATTATTTTAGTTTCACTTGCATCCTTGATTTTTTATTACATGAGATACTTTTGTTGTGTTCATGCACTTGTAGTGTGTATAATGTGTTTGACTGCTTGTGTGTGGATCCCAGGAAGAATGGCCAAAGCTAATGCTAATGCTAATGGGGTTCCACCAAAAACATCCCAGAGTAAGCAATAAGTGTCAGCATGCTTTGTCCCAGTCAGATATGAGAGTTTGTTTCCAGTTGAAAGGTCTTACCTGTGGATCAGTTCTTGCTTACCAAGCTAATGCTAATGTTTGTAGGGTTAGGGTTAATTCAGCAGAAGAGATGTGACTGCTGGCAAGCCTACAGTTTTCTGCCATGTCACTCTTACTGAAAGTTACCAAGGTTGGACTCAACATAGGTTCGGACGCAGGATGTTGGATTGGAGACTTTAAAGTTTGCTCCATTAACTCTTCAGAAAATGGACTCTCTTATCCAAATGGTCTTGAATCAGTGAGTAAGGATTTAATGTAACGCTCCATGACTCTGGCAGGACATGGCTTTCTGAGTTACTGCTAGACTTCACTATAAGGTTCAGTATTGTAGCATTTCTTCTCAAAATCAATACAGTATGTCTTTGCCTATGTCTGCTTGTTAAAAATATCCAAATATTTCAGGCTTTTAGTGCGTTTTTAAATAAGATATTGTTATTTATCACCAATAGGATATCCCCAGCATTGTAATGTGTACTATTGTGAGTATTTAAACCTTGTAAAATGTTTTGTTGGAAACAAATAAAAAGCTTCAAGGTGAAACTGTGGTTTTCTCTTGTTCTTGTTGCATAAGGCTGAGCTTCCCTCTGGACCAAGTGGCGGAGCACATCCTGCCAGCTGGAACTTATTTCGACATTATTCATAAGGGAGTTTGCGTACAAACATGAAATGGGTTCAGGTCTTCATTAAATCAGTTGTTTTAGGTTCTGTGCAACTATTACTTATATTTGTAAACAGGACTAAAGATATCATGTGTTTAGTTATTAAATGTTTTAGGCATTTAAGTTGTAATTCATTTGTTTCTTTTTAAGTTTGGAACTTATCTACTGTAGCTTGGCAAGGACCCTTTTTCATTTTATGGTTAGTAGCCTATGAACACATCGATGGGAGGAAATAAAGCATACAAGGAAGAATTAATCGCTAATTTAATTCAATTTTAAATGACTTGTTCTTCTTTTATCCCTGAGTTTTGGCTGTTCTTTCCTGATTAGCAAAGATACTAACATGGCCTCTTGTTTTTTTCTCTCAGAACAAAGAGCCAGTCGCCCATAAAAAGATCCTTTAACAGCACTTTACTGCCTGTAAAAAAATATGGTACTAATTACCAGGGTTACTATGTGCTGATGGTCACCGCCGAGGTAGAAATCTGAACGGCACAATTAGAAGCAATCAGACGGAGAACAAAAAAAAGACAGACAGCTCCATTTCCTTGAGTTTTATTATGCTTTTTCTTGCATGAAGGCTGGGAAACAAAGTCAGTATTTGACATATCGTCAACAACAAGCATGAATTAAAACAAGATGCATGCCAACATGACATGCAGCCGTCTGACAACACTCACTGACATGTGATTGTAAACTATTATTTAATATATTTTAAAATTGGACTGTAAATACTTTTCATATCTGCTCAGGACAAACTCATTTTTATAAAGTAATTTCTGATTATCAAATCTATTGGCGAAGCTAAAACATTTAATGAAAATACACTTTCTTAGCAATCTTTATCTAGAAGCAAGAAAATATTTTGGCCAAAAGTTGCTAATGTACAAAATACAGGATGACGTTTAAACTGCTCAATTCAAATGTGGAAAGGCTGAATGATGTCAAAAAGCTATCTCAACACTGTAAATATCTAAATGACTTCAGAAATGCAGTAACAGTGTCATCTAATTACTGCATCTTTTGTCAAAGATGATTACATGATAATCAAAGGCCTGAGAGGAAAACAAATGTAATCAGAAACATTTAGTGAGTGGCCATGAGAGGAGCGGCAGCAGAGAGGAGAGGAGCTGCTACACGTCACTGCCTGGAATAAACACTCCTCCTCTGCCGGCGGCGCAGCCTTTCTCATGGCTCCTTCAGACAATAGGCACACCTTAAAACTTCAAACACACGAAGAAAGACGAGGAAACATCAGCTGCAGAAACACACGACAGCTCCTGATGGTTAGATTAAACTGGTCAGTTACAAATAAAGGAAAATCCATCCCTGAACACAGATGCCACTTAATACTCGGAGATGAAAGCACATTGTTAATTGGCACTTTCAATTTTCCTGCACTTTAGATTAGCTCCCGAACGATGGCCGTTAAGCTTCAAATAAGTTTTCAAGTGTGTATAATATATTAATGTCAGTGTTTTCGCAAAGACATGAACATTTTGAATACATCTTCAAATGTAAGATGTATGTACAAACTGCAGAAGCAATGGCAGCCAACCCAATCATTAAATAACTGCATGTAACTAATGTGTGGCGAACTGTATGAGAAGAACACACTTTACAGGGAAACACACGTCGTTTTGGTTTCTGCACTCAGTGTGATGCTGTGTGGAGGGACAGGGGGAGGCAGGTAGGTGGGGGGGACGGTGGTGCTTCTTCCCGAGGGAGAGGTGGGACTCTTAGGGGAAGTTGGTGGGAAAGAGGCTGAGCGGCTGGCCCTCGTTGGTCGGCAGAGGGGACCGGTAGCCCTCGAAGTTGCGGGGGATGCTGCCGCTGGTGGAGCCCGAGCTGTTGCTGAGGGTCTCGATGCTGCCCTCTCTCTGCAGCTCTGCAGGGGGAGAGAGAGAGAGAGAGAGAGAGAGAGAGGGTGAGTCGGAGACATCAGGTGAGATAAACTAATCTGAAAACATGACGGTCAAAGTCCAAATGCACAATTTGTCTCCTGACATATATGCCCTCAGTGTAAGGGCTGGGTAACAAACGTAAATCATATTTCAGGGAAACATGTAATGTGTCAGTAGCATCAAATAAAAAAAAAACAGATGATAATATTAGTTTATTCTGTGCCATGAAACCGATCTGATCGGTTGCTACTACGAGTACTGACATTCTGTATGTTCTCAGTATAAGAGTTAGGGTTAGGGTAGCAAACCTAAATATTACTTCCAATATTTAAAACCATGAACATTGGCGGGTCTTATATGAATATTCCGTGTACACTTAGCAGATATGAAATAGTGTTGGATGGAATAAGAACATTAGTAAGTTGTCTTGAAAATGAGAACATCTGTTTACTCTGTGCCATAACATCCATCCAATCTGTTGCCACTATGATTTGCATTAATAACTGCTGACTCAGCAAGAAGTTACTTTTAATCGCACTATCCTAAAGATGTTTTAGATCATTAATGATGTTTCTTTTTGTGCATATTCTGTGTGCACTCAACAAATTGGAGATGGTGTTGGTCTGGATAATACAAATGTTTTGTTGACCTGTGAATCTGAGAATGAGCTTACTTTTAATGGCACTTTCCTGAGGGATATCTTTGGCATAATGTGGGATTAACACATGTCATAGTGGACATTAAGCGTTATTCTGTTATTCCAACATTCTCTGCTCAACATCCCCTTAACTTTTCTTCCTGGTACTCTTCATCACCGGTGGGCCGACCCATTAGGTACCTATTACTTTTATAACATGCTGTAAACCATATCATTGATATACTGTATATTCACAAGATGACGTGCATGTCATTTATCTGACGCTTTAACCCAAAGTGATTTACATGCAATGAAATACTGTTAACATGGAACACTTTCACATGTTGACTGCAGGGGAAGGGGATCAAACTACCGACACTCTGATTGGTAGACCCAATTACTCCCTGAGCAACAGTATTAGGACTGTGACGCATGTATTGTGTACAAACCAATTTTTTATTTGTCTACTTTTACAATTTATAAATGTTATTACTGGCTGCTAGGTAACTAATTTATGAATGTTCGTTAACTTTAAATGTTTTTATACCTTGTTTTATTATCTTGTGCTATTTTAATATGATAGTCTACTCATTTGATTTGCCTTTTATCCGTGCTGTACCTTTGCTGCAACAAGGCTAGTGGAGCCTCGCAGCGGCAAAACCGTGCCGCGCCACACTAATTGCGCCACATTTTCAGCTCAGTTGAGGCACCCTCCTCAAGATGAGGTCCCCTCTGCAAGTTGAGGCCCCACGCAGTCTGCACGATCGGCCTGTAGGGAGGGACGAGCCTGGACATACTTCCAGCTGAATGTGCATCACACACTCACCATATAGCACAGCGTTGCATCAAATGAGCCAATGTACAGCATCCTGCATCTGCTGTTTCAGCAACTGCATGTGATCGGATTTCAACATTTCTAGAGTTTAATACTTCTGAGAAATTCAAATTAGCATTTAGCAAAAAAATTAGGTGTGGGGATCTTGTCATGTTTCAAGACCTTTGCTCGTATGTTTAAGATAGTGAGTTTAAATAACATATAAATGCTTTTTGGCTGATACAAATGACAAAAAACTGCAATACAATTAAAACCAGTGTGAATACTGAACAAAAATCTAAAATCATGAAAGCAGACGTGCTCACTGTAAGTAAGTATCTTTCTTGTATCAGTTCAAAACGGTTTCCACTGCTGGAGTTTTTACTGTGCCAGAGAATCATGCTATGAATTCTTTTTGCTGTTTTATGTGACGGTGAACTGCACACTGCTGTCTGTCAAAAACTAACGGCAGAACAAATCAGTGACCTTGAGATGAACAGGAGCACTAATTAGCTTAAGAGTCTTTTCAAATTCACAAAGTGTACCGACATAAAACCACAGCGTGTGTTTGATATGTCCTGCAGATGTTCAGAGGCCAACTCGGATACTGTCTCCGTGGAGCAGGGCATGCAGGAAGTGGGAGCTTCTTACTTTAGCCCAGGAAACCTAATACAAACCACACAGTTATTATCCCAGCTAACACGCAATGTGCCACGCTGCGGTGTTATCCCAGCCCGCTGCCAAGTACCCCCCCCCGTTCCGTCCCCTCCACTTTCATTTCCCAGCACTACAGAGGGCAGATATGCTGCAGTAATCCCAGGCAGGGGTGAGGACTGCTGCTTCACACTGCTCTGGGCTCAGATCATGTGTTTATTTGCAAGGCCACTTGCACTGGTACTTTATTTGATTAGACTGCTAACAGGTTGCTAGCTAATCTTTTTACCAGAAAATCCTTTTTATAACAAGATAAGAGAGCATTTACACTTTGACTCTACTGCTATCATATGTGAGGGGTGACTCGGGCACATGGGGCAAAAAGGTGTCTACCAATAACAGGGTCATGGTTCGATTCCCATGCCTGCAGACAACATGTCGAAGTGTCCTTGGGCAAAATACTTGCCCCCAAAGGCCTTTCTACAGTATTTAAATGTATGTAGTCACTAGGGAAAAAAAGGTCAGCTAAATAACATAATAATCAGAAAATAAATGGTTTAATGCGTCAAGACTCATATGTCTCAAGTGAAACACAGGATCATCATTTTGTTACAACAAACAACAGCTATTATAATAGTGTCTGAAATCATATATCATCTTCATATGTCCTGACATATAACTAGAATCTACTGAACGAAAAACATGCACTTTAAAACACAGTTATTGTAAAGATTCCTGAGTATAACAGCATTCCCGCAGTGCCATGGTCTACCCGTCAGAATATGGGTCATCTGTAATGATATCACTTTTCCAGCCACGGCTCCTTGCGAGCAGAGAAAAGTGCTGGAGCCACTGAGACGGAGCCTCACCTCTCAGCCCTGCACCGCTAACTCCTTGTCTAAATGCCAATGTGACACCTAAGGGTCCTTCAGAATGACCCAGGGGACCTCAAGGGAAAATGCTTCAATGCTTTGTTTTACCCACAAGTAACTTTGCTTTATTCTTCCCATTCTTACATCACAGCTTCCTCGCTTCCTACCACACTGACTGTAACTGCCAGACACTTGCCCTCCCAGCTAGCCCTTTTGCCAACCCCATAGATCTGCACTGTTGCTGTGTTATTGTAGGCGCTATAAGCTGCAGAACACCCCAGTAAAGCCCTAAAGGCCTTTTCTAGTGCTGCCTAATCCGCCTCATTGTGTGACGCCCACCAGCTATTCAACAAGTCTTAACCTCTCACGCCCCCGACACAATCCCCCAGCACTCTAATGTTGGGGATCTTTTCCTCTGGGGCTGATGTCACTGGGTAAAGTAATATGGTTATTCACAAGGTGGTTTTGTCCGACGTGATGTGTAGATAATGCTGCTCTGGAGGGAAGCCAATGAAGAAATTGAAACTACTGTTGGGTTTGTCACATATGGGCTTTTAATGGATGGCGGATCTGAGCTGAATGATAAATATGTTGAGCTAATATGTAGTGGTTGACCTTTTTAAATGTCAACAATTTAGTGTTTTTGAAAATTGAAAGTTGATAGCAGCTTCCAAATGTGACTATTCCGATAATGTACGCTTTTGAGACAATGCTATTTCTGAGTTTTTTGCTTTTTGTCAAGGAAAACAACAATGGCCTAATCTTGGAAGTCATTCTGTTGTTGGTTTTGACTCTGTACGCTCGCTGGGACGAGAGCTGTGTTCTGGGGAAACACCAGTGGCCAGACTTCAAAAGAAAGTGCAAGTCAACCTTAGATACAGAGTTGAAAAAGCTATCAGTAAAACAGCACCGGATGCCACAGCTGGAGATAACAGCGGAGGTTTTTCAGACTCGAATCGACTGGAGGAAGGGGGGCTGGTTCTTGGCCGTTTTGGACAAGGAGGACATTTAAGTTGTTTTTGGAGACACGTCTTTGCTCAATCCGACAGAGACACAAATAACAACCCAGAGGCAAGTTAATACCTCATCAGCCAATCGGACATACAGAGGAAATGATCAGGAACGGGGTAGTCTGCACCCTCGGCTGTGAACAGGCCTTAATCCTCTTATACTCTCACACAAACACACACCAGCTCCAGCATACACACTTCCAATTTCATACAAACACAAAGGCTAAATCTAGCATGAAATGCAAAGTACAAGAAATAGTTGTAACAAAAAAAAAACTTGCGCCATGGAACACACTGTCACGTTATGATTTGATTTCCAAACATACTCCTAATATTGAAGGGAAATTCAATTTGTATCACTTTCACAATTCCCTTTTACAACATTTAGTTGCTTAAATTGATTATTCCTATGAGATTGTGTAATAACTAACATACCAAAGAAAGACCCGAAATAATATTTTTTATTAATAACAAATTATTAATTCAAAATTGTTTTTTTTGCCTTTGGAATTCTTACGATCCCACCCAATCCTAACCCCAACCTATCCAATTAAGAAAGAATATAATAATCTTTACATTTCAGCTACCAGTTTGT
Source organism: Notothenia coriiceps (assembly GCF_000735185.1). NCBI lineage: Eukaryota > Metazoa > Chordata > Actinopteri > Perciformes > Nototheniidae > Notothenia > Notothenia coriiceps. The sequence goes on along the minus strand of NW_011345308.1, from coordinate 102,677 downwards.
TTGGGAGGCGGGCTTTCGTTTTGATAAAGGTTATTAGGGCCGGATCATTCTCCAAGATTCAAATTTTACATACATTCACGTCGTTTACCGTCATTTGGATTGCCTTTGTATAATTGTTTAATGTTTTTATGCGTCCTTCATGTTTCGTAAATCTTTTCTTTTTTTTTTAAAATACGATTTTAGTTTAACTTAGGTTAATATGCTTTAACCTAACCCTAAACCGACACGATCAAATTTGAAAAAAATCTGTGAGGAAATTTGACTCCTATAAGGGCAGATTTAGGACACACACACACACACACACACACACACACACACACACACACACACACACACACACACACACACACACACACAGTGTTATGATTGTCATGTGCATGTTGGGTGAGACTAGACTCACCACTGAGAAAGGAAGGATCAAAGAGAATAAAAAGAGCTCTTAATCAGGGGAGGGTCTGCCAGTCCAGTTCCATCCATCCGTCCATCTCTCTGTCCCTCTCTTCCCCTGAGAGGCTGGGATGGGGGCAGTAACCCATAGCGATACTTATCCCAGCTGATTGTTTTTGTGTTTTAACTTTAATCTCACCGTTGGCCCCAGCTGGCTGTGATTAGTGCTCTCACGTCACATTCCAACCCCCAACAGTCTCATACACACTCTCACACTTACACAGAAGTGCATTCACTCACTTGCCAATGTGAAAGTGTGGGTTCCTTCTGGCAGGTAACAGTATTTCTTAGGTCACCCAAGCAACTGAGGTAGGTTAAGTCAATGCTATCATGTTGAAGATTATGACATTCATTTGTCATTTTTGTCACCAGACATGTATTGGGAGAGTTCCCGGTGTTGTGTGTGAACAGCAGGAACTTCCCTTTATCCTGCCCTGGATTGGCCCCCTCTCTGACCTTCTACCATAATACTTTTTGATCACATATCTTATAACATTTCAATCTTAGGCATCTTTTTTATTATAAAGTATATTGAAAGTGCAGAGTGACATGGGTTTGGTTCCTTAAGTGGTGATGACTCATAGCTATGACATGTCTACCTGTTGAAATAATGTTCAAACTTGAGAGATGATGTTTTCACTTTCCCATTGACTAATTTCTATTCCTCTCATCCAGGAAAATTACACATTTCCGAAATGATATGTCCAAGGTCATGACTTAAGTGTCTCGACGGATGATTTGACTATGTTTGTGGACACTTATTATCATAAACAAATAGTACGTTCTGTATTTACATGTGCTTTTCAACCAAATACTAGAAGCTGCCTTTTTTCCCGGATGTTGCCAATCTTAGCTCTCAGGGAGGCAGAACACGAGGAAATCACGACAGAGTTCTACCTCAGCGGGAGCTAATGATAAACTGAATTGGTATTCTGGGAATAAACTGCAAGAACCAATTCTGAAATGTCTTTTCTAAAAGGCTAGAGCATTCGCCACCACCAACAATGTCACATAGCTGGTTTTCACCAATGTCCATAAAGCAATAGCACATGCCTACTATAACTTACTCAAAGATACTGCACCAATCATTTATGTAAAAATCCATTAATACTGTCGATGCGTTACACATGAAAGCATGTCGGCATGCTACGTGAGCCCTTGCTCTGCACAATCCTTAGAAAGCCGGCCAGTTGAACAAATGAGTCCACATTAGTGGGAAAGCTCATTAACATCTACCGGAGATCATCCTGATGGACTGTGAAAAGCCTGGCTTAACACACCCTCCTGTGTAAAGGACAGCACACTATAATGCGGCTGGAGACACACACACCACATACATTACATCAGGAGAGATACAAGAGTTTAAATGGAGCCCTAGCTGGATGGTGAAAGCGCTTTCCTTTTAATGCACTGCTCAAACACTTTGTTTGCAAGCCAACAGCAAACATCACGACGAAATACGCTGGTGTTAAGTTTGGATTATCAGAACAAGACATCCTTTATAAGACTCACAGTAAGGAAATGTGCACACCTAGAAAAAAAACCCCCCTCACATTCATAAAGTGTTTGAAGTAGTCCTCAGATCCTTTACTTAAGTGAAAGTACAAGTACTATGGTCTTAAAATACTCCACTACAAGTCCTGATTCCAAAGTTTTAAAAAGTTTTGGCTTCAAACTGAATTTAAAGAGCATCTTGCAGGGTTTTTCCCCCCCTACATTTATGCTTAAACTTGCTTGAAAATTACAATTAAAAAAGTGAATGTAGTATTTTATATGTTTTACGAGACATAAGGGCAGGAATTCAGAGGGAAAGGAGCAATTTTGAGCTCTGCTCTTAAAAACGGCTTTTTTTTAAGGTCATACATCAAACGCGTCATATTACATAACAAAGCGGAAACATCTCCGCTCTCTGACCGCGGGTATAGTAGAGTTGCGTTGAGTTGAGCGGTTGTGTTTTAGTGAGCTGGTATTTTTCGGTAGTTTTACATTGTATTTCACCATTTGTAATCATGGTGCAGTATTGTGTTTGTGCAGGTTGCACAAATACCAGCCTGTCAGGACATCGAGTCCACAGTAAAAAGGACCGGAGCTAGCGTTCGTTCCTGGGTGCATTGTGCATCCACCTCCCTGCAGCACATACCCTCCACAGCTTTATCAGGAAACCGTATTACATCTCTCTCCCCTCCCTTCGCTGCTCTCTCTCTCTCCCCTCCGGTACACGGCACCGTAAGACTTAGTGTGGAGTTGCATTAGGTAACGCTGTGGTGGCTGTACTGCTCCAGCCGTCTCCTTTGTGTTTGTTTGTTTCCCCCTGTCTGTGTTGTTTTGCTTTGCATACCAAGCTTTAAGTACACTGTGTCAATAGTTGTTGTATGAGCATCTGGCCGGGGCTGTGCTGGGCTGGTATAATCGGTATGGGCTGCGTCTCAGGTCGGTTAAATGGAATCCTTGCCTNTTTTACAAACCCCGGGAAAAAGATATGTAGCAGGTGGGTCAATTTTTACCCATGATTTATTTCAATCCAAAACACACCAAAAAATGACTATCATTCAATATTGTTTTAACTACATCTCATAACTAACTTATTATGCATTCATAACCGTACAATCCTGTTGTAATTTAATTGTATGGCCCCAAAACACATTACACCACATATTGCACGTGCATGTGTGTGTTCAGGTTCAAGTGTTAGTGTACATATTATTTGAGAAAGGTGGAGTTCCCCTAGGGGGAAGGGGGCCAGAAGGATGGGAGACCAGGTGCATGTTGCGAACAATTATTGTTACAGTTATTGAATGATAGTCATTTTTTGGTGTGTTTTGGATTGAAATAAATCATGGGTAAAAATTGACCCACCTGCTACATATCTTTTTCCCGGGGTTTGTAAAAACTTCACCGTAAAAGTCGCAAAAATAGATGTATGATAAATTGAATATTTCTGATTTCAGTTGACTGGGAGTTGGCGACTCATAGGCATGTCCTCGGAGAGTTTTCTCTTCTCAATGTTTTTTAAATATGTTAGCTGGCCAAGTCTTGAAGTGGACTATACCCATAGGGACTCACCAAACGATTTGGATGCAACCGCTAAGATAAAAGTGTAAGCAATCTTACTTACTGTAATGGTAGTTCATTTGTCGATGTGAATCTGATGCATCACACTTTGTATTTGTAACTTTGTAGGTTACTTGTGCATCTTCCATCAACATGTCCTTTGCAGATGCTCTTTCAGTTTGATCTTTAATACACTGCATGAACGAATCAACTACATTTGCTAACACTCTGTCCAATGGCAAACGTAAGAAGTTTCTTTATTGAACACTGGTCTTGAATTGTCTTCTTTAAACATAACTCTTTTGATATTTAAGAATGCTAACTCATTTTTACTCTTTGCAATTTTTACACTGTGTTAATATCCACAATATATAATTTGACTTATAAATAAAATAAGAATACAAATAATAGTTATAAGAGTAAAGAATATTAAAAGAAAAGATGTAACATAAGAGATTCTAAACAATTCCCCAATAATGCTGATAGGCTTTGAATTAATGTAGGATATTACTTGTGGGATATTCTTCAATCTTTCTTTCTTTTAATGTAGCATTATTTCTATTTTCAACATCTTGAGGAGATGTTGTGTTAATGTGATTATAATATTATAGTATTTCATGTCATTACCATATATTGTCTTTTTTTAATGTTTCCAACAGATGGCAGTCTTGCTCCACCAGGTGTGCTGCTGCAGAGTGGCTGTCCTGACTGCCTCCTTATAAAGGAACATGGCCAATACAACTCCTTATTATTTCTCTTCAGTAAGTAGAACTCAAATCAAATTGAAATGAGAAATTATGTAATAATATATCCAACTGTGGTGATACACAGTAAAATATAACTTAGCATGACACTAATACTCAATACAGAACAACATTTATAATGATCACTAGGTGATGAAATAAAAGACGTGCTGGTGCTCAGCAAGTAAGCATGCTAACATTTGCTAATTAGCACTAAACACTTAAAGGTGGGGTAGGTAATTCACTTCAGGAACACTTTTTGTTATATTCCATGGAATGCTCTTAACATCCCGATAGCAATGAAAACATTAAATGTTTTGACAATAAATATATTAAAAAATGTCATCTTGGAAGCCGTGGGGCTGTAAAAAGCACGACCAATCATTTGAGCCGGCCCGGCTAAAATGACTGGATGGCCTACCTGCCTGTCAGCCTTCCATCTGTGCACAAACTTATCTCGTGCCCTCATTGGTCATGTGCGCGTTTGTGTGTGTTGAAGGAGGGGCTCTGTAAGGAAGTCTGAAGGAAGGGACAGATTTTTTTCGGCTGCGTACTTACAAATTCTAGTGCACTCGAGCTGGTTTCTCCATTCTTACCTACCCTACCTTTAACTTACTGCAGAGACTCATGAGATTTTGATTAGTTTTGAAGGTATTTGGTCGTAAACCAAAAGAAAAGGACAAATGGGAATTTTAACCTTGTGATAATGATATCATAAAGTGATACTGAGATATCACTGTATGTTCTCATAGACATAATGTCTTCTCAAGGCCTTTATTTCAAATATGTCACCAGGCAGGAGAAACACCATAAATGCTGCTGAGCTGAAGGAGTTTAGGACACAGGCAGAGTGCCTCGGCTTGTATGATCCGGTGATTCTAAACTCAGATCATGGTGAGACACCTATAAGATTTAACATAAGAGAAGGACTTGAATAATGATATAAATATATCTTAACAATAGGCATGTAGTCAGTATAAACAATTGACTTTGCCTGTCCTTTCTTTAAAAAAATGAAGTTTGTATACGATGTTATGTTAAGGTGACCAGATTTTCAAAATTAAAACCGGGAACATTTTGAGTTTTGCGGTCAATATATCATTAACATATCCACTTTTCTTCACTGTTAAAGAAAAAAGGGGGACAATTCTGGTTCAATGTAATTCGAACATTTGAACTGTTGGATACAAACAGAAGGACGATAGCTCATATATGAGACTTCAAAGGTCTTTTATTTTGAAACTGTACATCNGTCTTAGACGAGGGGGGAAAAAAAAAGAGATTGTCAGCGTTCCTTTCACGCTATACAAATTACTATATAACCTGGCGTTTTGAGTTTACACGGGGGGCAAAATTAAAACTTTTAGACCACAAGTGGAATTACAAGACCATAAACGGAACTTATTAAAAAGTTGTTTGATTAGTACAAAATGGGTAAAATATCCGACTCCGCAGAAGTCCCTTATCCGATCCCTATGAGAAAGGTATAAGGAATATACGGAAAAACAAACTGATATAACAGCATATCTAAATTGTATAAAATAAATAAAAAGAGAACATTAAATCATGTAGCCCAATTTAAACGGATCAAATGATAAGATCCTACCCCCTCGGTTTGAAATTGGTTAGGTCTTAAAAAGATTCCCTAGTACAATTTTACAATGTCGCTGGTAACAACCACCTTGTTTTTTTGACTAACGGTTAACCTAAGGCATCTGTGTTTACAAGATCCACGAGTTTAAGTATGTTTAAACAACCACGCGGCGCGCCGGCGCGGAGCGCCGCGCGGCGCAACCGGCGAAGATGGCCTAACCGCCCCCAACCGAAGGCGCGGCCGGGACTTGTTGTGACAAGCGGCATGCAAACATAATCGTTTAAAAAGAGAAAGGTTGCGCTGATGTTTTCTACGGACTGATGATGAGTCTCCACTTTATTCCCTGTTTTCATTAACCCGCGGCCGCGCGCCGCGGCCGCGCGGCGGCGCGCCCGCGCGGCGCGCGCCGCGCCGCGCGGCCGGCGACCGCCCGCAGCCGTCAGGAGGAGGCCGGGCTCGCGTGCTAGTACTAGCCCGACAAGACATTTTTTACATTCGGTTAACTACGGCGTTGGTAACTGTCGACGATGTTTTCATACATATCCTTTTCGGATGAACTTTCCACGACACGGGTAGTCCACGGTTACGTCGCGGCGTCAGTCAACTACGAGTCTGGTACGAGCGGGCGGCAAGCAGTTTCCCGTCCGCTCTTAGAGTCGCGCGCCGCGATAGTAGCGCACAGTTGAACCATTCGGATTCTCGAGCAGTTGCGCGATTTGACTCAAGAGCGCGGTGGATAATAACAATGAAACCCAGGCGGGAGAGGTTTACTTTCTACCCGCGGGTGGGTACCTAACCTGCACCGGTGTCGCCCCCGCCCAGACTACTACTGAAGAAGCTGTCGCAAAATCAAATAAGCCGCAATGGTTCCAAGCCCCGCAGTACTACTTGGGTCACGAACCGTTCGCGGCGCGACCACGACTTTACATTCGTCGGAGAAATTTCGAAATTTAGGTTGGCAACAAAAACAAGGGAAGAGCGTCGGTCACAGATTCACTGCCCCCGCGGTGCGGGGCAGTCGCCGCCCGCTGGCGAGCATACGGGCGGCCCGCAGGCGGGAAGCGGAGTGGCGCCGCATTCGGTACCGGCCGCACGCCGCGGCGCCGCCGCGCCGCCCATTGGAACACACTCCGCCGTCTAGTGTATTGTCGAGAGAGCAATCGGATTCGTGGTATATATTGAATCACTCCAATAAAGAAACGTTGGGACATGCGGATAAGACAACACCCAACCGGAGGGCTCGGGGTAGTCGGCCTAAGGCGAGAGGACGCTGCTGTCCGTGTGGTTACAAATGTCTCGTTTACGAGCGGGGCACGTGGAACGCGAATTACGTGACTTCACGCGTCCACGGAAGGATCTAGGGTTGGGGGAGGAAAAAACGCTTGATCTGTAGTACATTTCGTATTCTAATTTATCCAACTTACAATTCGAACATTTGAACTGTTGGATACAAACAGAAGGACGATAGCTCATATATGAGACTTCAAAGGTCTTTTATTTTGAAACTGTACATCAGATTGTCCAGATTCTCTCTGAGTGATTAGATGGGGTGTCCTGCTATCACCCTGGAGTGAAATAAGGCTTTGATACTGGATAGTTTTTGTTTTATTCTTATCTAAAAACAGAGGGATGATAGCTCATATATGAGACTTCAGAGGTCTTTTATTTTGAAACTCTGCTTCAGATTGTCCTGATTCTCTCTGAGTGACTAGATGGGGTGTCCTACTATCACCCTGGAGTGAAATAAGTCTTTGATAATTTGACAGTTTTTTATTTATTCTTGTATAAAAACAGAAGGACGATAGCCCATATATGAGATTTCAAAAGTATTTTATTTTGAAACTCTACATCAGATTGTCCGGATTTTCTCTGATTGACTAGATGGGGTCTCCTGCTATCACACTGAAGTGAAATAAGTATTTGATTGACTTCGAATGACTCTTTGATTATGGAAAGTTTACATTAAAATCAAAATATAGACGGACAATAGATCTAATTTGAGATTTTAAACTGCATACATTTTAAATTGTGCTTCAGAAAGTAATGTTATTTTAGCAGTGTTGTGAGAGGGTGTCAACATCAATTGAAATTAGTCACCCAGTGGAAATGTCAGATGTGTCTTCATAACTGTATGCTTACATTTTACATTCACTCAGTTATAATGTGGTAGTTATACGTAGTTTCTTTTAAATTATTATTGATCACATTATATTGTAGGCTACATATTTCTTGATTTAAGTTCCAATATATGAATATGTTTGGTGTGTTTTTTTAGGTATATTTGTTATTGACCGAGTAAACGCTTTTATTTTGAAGGCAGTTTTTACATGCCTCTACCGTAATGCATAGGATACTCGCGCACCGCAATACAACGTGCGGGCTGGCTTGACTGTGTTTTTCGAAGTGGGGGCTGGCTTGACCACAGTCTGTTTACCCAGTGTTTCCTGACATGAAACGTTTTATTTCACCTTGCTATGTGTTTTTAACGTATATTAAAAAAACGGGGACATTTCCGGGGACAGTTTCAACCGGGGACAGGTCAATACAAACGGGGACTGTCCCCGGAAAACGGGGACGTCTGGTCACCCTATGTTATGTATACTGAATTTTTCCTTTCTGCTCCCTGTACAGACTATGAAAACTGCAGATCGTTCAAGAACCCAGACTATGAGCAGATCATTCTCAAAATGTTTGCAAGACTTAGAGATATAACAGAAAACCTCTAAATTAATTTTTATCAATTAATTGGATTAAATCACTTTGAATAAAGACATCCTAAGTCTCAGTAAATTGTATGATAAAAGAGGTGTATCCTACTTGTGCAGCGTAGTATAACAGTGTTGCATTGATTTGGAGTCACTTGGTCATTTGACCTGGAAGCTGTTGAAAAGAACCAAGATATCTCAATTGAAAAATTATGACATTTGATAAAAATATTCATAAAAACAGGGGAGGCAGGTATGAGAATGTGAAGACAAGGTGAGCTTTTATTAACAAAACTAGAACGAACAAGGAGGAATAGGAGGACGCATAAGGGCAGACAAGGGAAACAGGAACATCCATGGGAATGAAGTGAAACAGGAACCAAACATGAGGACAACGACGACGACCCAACAAGGAACACAAAGGAAAAGTGACTAAATACACAAGGCTTATCACAAGCCAACACACAGCTGGAGAGGGGAGATGAAACACAATCAGACAATCAAGCACATGAGGGAAAACATAGGAAAGAAGACGAGTCAAGACACAAGGAGAACGGAATTTCTAAATAAAACAGGAAACACAAAACTGAAATCATGACAACATGGGAGCTATTGATAAGACATTATACCTTTCACTAAGAAATGATAAATAGCATATTCATATATAATAGAAGAAAACCCATCCGAAATTCATGTTCAAGATGTGTGTCTTGGTTTTTGTGACATTTGTGAAATATGTCAACATCCATTTACAGCATTGTGTTTGCCTTCTTAAGAAATGATATTCGATGACCTCGCCTTTTGAAAAAGCATATGAAAGATTCATTGCTTAAATGTGTCTTAAAAATGGTCTCAACATATTAGTTCATGTTTCTACATACAGAATCCAATGTTTCATGCAAATTCAGAAAAAAGTGACCATCTTTAGGGTCAGGACACACACGAAGACAAATCATATTTCTCGAATAAAAACATTGAACGTCTATTGGGAGATATTAAGTCTGTGTGTTAGTGTGTGTGTCTAATACTCCTGCACTGAGTTCAACACCAGGACATTATGAATACCATGACAGTCAAAGAAAAGTAAACCTGATGTGTTCCTCTATAAGCAGGAAACTAGCCACAAAATGTATAACATGCACACTGTGATGTTATGAGAGGGTGCATCAAAGATGGAAGACACACTCCCAGTGGATGCACTAAAGAGTAGAAATCTCCAGTGGACCAAGTGTCTGTGTGTACAAACATATTTTGAGATTGACAATAAAGTCGACTTTGACTAAAGATCCTGACACATTTTTATGTATACCGTAGCAAGCATAGTTTTACCCATATAAGTCTGTATTTCGCTGTATACAATAGTATACACATGATCGCATAAAAACCTGTCCCGTGACACGAGTGCCAGACAAGGTCCTAATCAGAATGGTAATTGTAATGTGAATCATTGACACCATGCATGTTTAATGTGGTTTTTCTTTACTCTCAAAAGCAAGTAACGGTATTTAATGGTAATGGATACTTTTTGAGTGTTTCTTGTATTGAGCAAATTCCCTCAAAAAGGCCAAAAACGAATCAGGATTTCCCAACAATTTTTTGTGACTCCGGCGTCCAGCTTTAACTTTTTCTACGTCCAATTACTCCAGGAGACCATGTGAAGGAATTGGGCTGGCCTGTTAACTGTATCACCTCGGCAACCTTTCCTCCCTCACAGTCCTGACAACTACTTTATTGTTATTGGCTTTATTGTTCCTCTCTCTCTACAGCTCAACCAGCTGAAACAATAAAACAGCCATGGGGTGCTGCAACTCCTCCAAGTTGATGTATGTTTGTGAACAATCTGTAATAATTAGATTAGGATCTGGCAGAAGAAAGATCCCTGCTGTGAGCTTCAGTATCTGTTTCCATCCTGCAGAGGGAGATATTACACTACTTTACACAACACCAGGCATGTCTATCAAACAATATATTACCCATCATTTAAAGGTGACCTATCATGCAAAATGCACTTTTGTACGTCTTTTATACATGAATATGTGTCCCCGGTGTTCCAGGGAACTCACCAAGTGTCAGAAAACACAACACTCTCTTTTCCTCCATACCCAAATCTCTTAAAAAGGGGCTGCAACGGATTTGATACAGACTGATCCAGATTTGAACACTTCTGTGACGTCACAGAAGTGGCGCTATGGCTATTGGGCCAACTCCACCAATCAGGAGGAGACAGCCACGGACATTGCCGTTCGAAAGCACTGGAGACGCTGTAGTACATATGCCAGGCCTGTAGATGGTGCTGTTCTCACAGAATCAGCCCATGAAATGACAGTGTTAAATTGAGCGAAATGAGGAATGGCTAAAATGCATGATCTGTTCGATATTTTGAAAAATAAATAGTATAAATATGCCTTATATAGGTATGGTCCTATATATTATTCAAATATAGCATGATAGGTCCACTTTAAGTTCAGAAGTGAGGTTTGGTAAAATCTTATTGTACCCCCCCGAAAAAGAAGACCCTTTTTGCATTTGGAAACAATGTTAGAAGAACACAGATTCATACGTTTGTTATCATTCTTTTTCATCGATCAATAGAGGTCCCTAAAATAAATCTTACAGGATGAATCCTTAGCCCCCACCTCTCTTGGACTTCATGACTGTGGGTGAAAAATCAAGACTTTTTGCCTTCTCACTGGCACACTGCGATCCTCCCTGTGGATGTGCTGCATGGGTTGAACTAGGCTAAAGGGACCCGGGTCACCACCACTGTAAGGCCTCACTTGAGCTACATACAGTAGATAAGTTAGTTGACGAGTTAGTTGGTTTAAATCAGGCAGTTAGCAGTTTAGTTGCTTGAAAAAAAGGCATGACATTTTGAGAGATATTGAGAATGTGTTGCTGGCAGCATTATTTACCTTTTTTCCAAAAAAGTTAGATAAGGAGATAACCTGTTAAGCCCCAAGCCTGTTTTTCAAGTTTCAGGCTCGAAAATGACATTCCCAGAACAAATGACTATATCTTCACTTCTAAAAGGGGTAAATTAATCATCTTTTTTCTCAAAGCAATGATAAACCTGTGAGTTGGATGTAGAATAGTCAGAATCAATATAGATTTTTTTTAAATTTTAAAGTAAATTCAGATTGAACATAGTAAAATAAATTAAATTATAGTGTCCGTCCAAAGAAAAAAAATTCAGACATGAGAACAAAATCATCTTTTCCTCAAACTCTCAATAAAAATAAAACAATAAAGTCCTTTTCTTTCTTTTTTAAATGTTTTATTGGTGTTTCAGATTGAATCCCCAGATCATCCCGCTAGCGCAAAGTTAATGCTTCTTTTTTATATATTTTAAAAAAGCCGCTTTTTGTCGAAATGCTCTCCTCAATCTCTCACAGTTATGTTGAAATGAAAAAAAGTTACACAGCAATTAGAGATTAAAAAGATAAATCCTTTCACTTAGACCAACTAATTAGGAATGATGTAAAACATGTTTTCCTTTGAGTCATACAGTGTGACAGAACAGATTACAGGTTACATCACGTTACATTTAACTTTTGACATTTAATGGCATTAAGGAGCATGTGAATGTGTGAATCATCTGGAAAAAATCTACCTGACTAAGGTATCGTGATGAGCTCTGCCAGTTACAGGTGAAGCAACACCATGTCAGAAAAATGTCAGTGGGTGGAAAAAACCGTCATGTCACAAGAGTGACAATGTTTTTTTTGATTAATACTTTCTCATCAAGGTACTGGTTGTTCATGTTTGATCAGAAAACTAAATCAACAATGTTTATTCCAATCCTGTTGTTATTTTCCTCAATAAAACAATTTAAAATCTATCAAACATATACCATACGTATACATTACATGTTAGACGCTGTTTTCCAAAGCGACTTACATACTCAATACTGTGGGCAATCCCCACAGGAGCAATTTGGGGTGAAGTGTCTTGCCCAGGGACACAACGACATGCTGACTGCAGTGGGGTTTGAACCTGTGACCCCCTGTTCCAACACCAATGCACTAGTCCACTGCGCCACACGCCTATACTTTTTCAAATGGTAAAATTCATATTTCGAGGAGCATTTATATTTACAAAAGTTTACTATTGGCATTGAAGTAGGACAAGAGAAAAAGACAATCAACATTTTAAAATACCAATCATCAGTGAAATGCTGAACATATACAGTAGTGCATCGACACTTCTTTTCACACTATAGAATAGCTTTACATTGTAATAAATATCCCCTTGCAGGCTCAAGCCAGGGTATCACCATTAATTATTCTACTGAAACTAAACATACATTCCTAAAGAATAATATAAATTCCTAAATTGTTTTCTATACAAACACCAGATTAAACACAGCTATTTCTCCAGAGCTTTGTTTTATTTTTTCAGTAGCAGGTGTATCGCTTCAGAAACAAGCCTTTTGCAAGGACACACATATCAGGTGTCACACCCTGATGGGAGTAAAATTCCTTTGTGATAGTTAAACAAAAGAGAATAAAAAATTGTAGCTGCGGTTTCTTAAGGAGCAAAAATAAAAACAAAACTTCCTTGTGTAAATCAAAGTCGCTATTTTTGGACTCTGTGTGGACAGACAACTGCAGAAAAATACTTTATGAACATTTTGTTTGGCAGATTTACTGAGGAATCTTGGCAAGGTTTGGTCAGCAGAGGCCAGCTGTAACAAAGTGAGGATATGCTGACTTGACAAAAAGAACACATTTAATTACCATCATCGTCAACAACCATCCAACAGGACCATCCGGGTCAGAGCCAGAAATCCCCCCCCATCATCTGCCAACTCCAAGGCTTATTTTTAGGGGCAATACTGCTCCTTAATCTGCTACATTCTCACGGCCTAGCTTTCTCCTTCTCGTCTTTTTCTTCTTTTACAGCTCACACATATTCCTCCTCATTGTTAACCGCCATTTTTGTTTAGACTCATACAGTAGCTGACAGGGCCAAACACACTACAATGACCCACAACACTTTTATTAGATGTTGGTAAATGTTTTTTAAATGCTGCACATGTGTTGTCAAGTTGGTGAAGATGTTTTTTTCTTTGGCGCGTATGTGTTTTTAATTATATTTGCATCTTTTTCAAAGTGGAGCTCATTTTTTCTAATGTAAGTATTTTGGGACGTTGTAGCGCATTTACAAGCAGTTATAATTTGAAAAAGGCCCAAGTATATACTTAAAGAAAAGAGTCCAATATCACCTTACCCTTGACTTCAGTAACATATTCCTGTTTCAAAAATATTTTTTTGTTTCATATGTAATATCAGATGACACGTTTCTGATTAGGATTCAGAAGAAGTTTCAGATAACATGTTTGAAAAAAGAAACCATATGTATGTTTTAATGTAACTTTCTGATTGTGTGTTGTTTTTCCAACCTAATAATTATTCTACAGATATCTGATCATTAAAATAATTGATAAATGTTTACAAACACTATAATCTCAAAAAAAAGATTACACCCTTACAGTGTATCATACTGTATATTGTTTAAAGCCCATATGTGTTTCTTTAGGTTCAATATCTTCGACTAACTAAAATCTAATTCACAATGATCCTTACATTTGTAGGGGTTGATCCCGAAGGGTGGATTGTATTAGGTGTATATTCAGTTTATATCCCTCACGTGAAGAGAAGCATCTACTGTGGGTGTGACTTGTGACTTGGCCAGGTAAAAGACGGCTCTGTGTCAGTGAACCTGCGCTGTGTGTTGAGGTGACCTGATGTGTAAATCGTCCTGAGTTTGACTCCAAACAAGTCCCGCCTTTAGCCCATTTCTCTTCAGCTCTCTCTTTAAATTCATATTAATAAAGAATAGGGCATACAAGCTGGTGCTACCAAAACAAAAAACCCAGCACATCCGTAAAACATTGAACTGTGGAAAATAACACCACCTCCAGCTTGCCGATCAAATGTGAATACACAGACTTTGGTTTCTGGCACGCTTCAGCAGAGTTCAGATGTTGCAATCTATCCAACAGGGTGTGTGAGTGTTTGGTAAGAGACACTGATGACAGCTGATATAATGACTGTGAAACACATTTCCAGAGTCTGGGTGACTGGAACGTTTTTAAGGACATCATTAGGAAATCATCTTGAGAAAGACTTCGAATGAAAAGTTAGAAAATATTTTATTTACAACAAATTTATTTTTCCCCCGCCACTGGTATTAATACAATTCGTTTGGCAGCACCCCCACCCCATCCCATAAAACAACATCAACAACAACAATATCTGATTGATCAGACATAGACATTTTGCATAGAAAAAAATAATTTCATAGTAAAAATTATAACTCAACCACTTCTTAAGAATTACAAAAAAAACAAGGATGTGAAGCAGACAATTTCATCCATACAACAATAACACATACGAATAAACATACAATATACATTATACATGTTTAACATATCATTTTAAAATTGCATTCAATCCACAAGAAATATGTCAAACATCAAATCTTAGAGGCACAATATGGCATATACTGTTTCTTAGCAAACAAAAAAAGGTAATGTGCCTTGTTAGCTTCATACTTTCTCACAGTTTCTGCAGGTGGCTGAGACAAAAATATGTTACAGGCATTAATCTGATTTCTTTCTTTGGATAAAGCTGATTCAAAAAGATAGCACCCTCACCCTGATGCCATAAACAAAAAGGACTCTGTGCATTGTTTTGTGTGCGTTCAGAGGTTCCGGAGCATGTACACACTGCTGCTGCCTAGGAAGGTTGTAACGCAACATGTAGATAAGCTGCACACGAACAACACATACTCCACTGTGTGACATGTGGTGTAAGAATATTCACAGTGATTTCTCCTGAAGGCACTTGAAGCAGGCTGCTTTGCGCATTCACCATTTAAGCTTTGGGTTGCCAAAAAAAAAGTCAGTAATAGGTGCAATAGGTGGCAGTTTGGTATTTAACTTGGTAGCCTACTCATTCACAAAAGGTCCAGAATCAGCAATCGCTCAACGCACATGCTGCTGTCTAGACAATTTGTCTTTCTTTCCTTAATTTCAAATGTCCTGTTCTTCCTCATATCTTTCTCAATTTCAGTCATCCAGCCTGGCTACCTCCCTTTATTTCAACACACACAAGTGCTTCATCGTCATCATTTCACAAGTCATGATTTTAAGAATAAAATCTCTTTAATTTCTCTTTCTCCACTTGGTCCTTTTTTCTCCTGTGGAGTTCTAATACAAGTCCTTCATGATCTCCTGCAGCAGAGGGTGTAAGCACATGTCCACCTCCGTCTTCTTCAGCAGCTGTATGAGGTGCACGTGGTCGGTGACGATCTGACGCAGGTCGGTCATCTTCTGCAGCAGCTTGGCGAACAGCTGCAGAGAGATGGGGTGGTTCAGCTTCAGCTGCAGCTCCAGGGAGTGGAGCACCGTCTCCTGAAGCTGCTCGATGGGCTTCACGTTCAGCAGGCCCGGGCGGTCTACATGCGTTACAGAGAGGATACATCAGGGACATACTTGTGACTGATTAAGTATCTATTAAAGCCCTTAATTGAGCTGACCCTTATTACCTGACCTCGCTGTATTATTGCTATTTACAAAGCCTTCTTATCTTTATTGCAAGCTCTAATCTTTGTCATTTCTATAAATAATTGACCTGAATGTCCGATTGTTTTTCCCTCATTAGGTTCAAGGCCAGACTTTTATCAAGAGGCCTCACCCTAACCAGTAAACCACAAAGGGTGTGAGGGAGGTCGCTTTGCTGTTACACACGCATACAAAAGTTTACATTTTAAACAATTATTTCCTTAAAAATACTTTACTTTAATATTGATAAGTTAGAGTGATGAGAGTGTAAATAACGTTATGCCTCATTGATCAGTATCAGTGTTTTAATGCTCTCCGCTGTGTGCTGCCACTGGTCTGTCAGTTTTATTGACATGCAACATTTTAAATGTGTGGAGGTGTGTGTGCATTTATTTGTGTTTTACAATGTAATCACAGTGAAACAATCATCAGATAACTTTTTATTCCATTGATAAAATGTAATATAAAGACTGTAATGCTAATATGTAACTTATTACAACCCTCTCTCGTCCAGCAGTGGCTCAGTCAGTAGGGGCTTGGACTGTGAGCCGTAGGGTCGCCGGGTCAAGTCCCCGGACAGACCTAAATTTGGAGTGTGGACTTCTACTTGGAGAGGTCCCAGTTCACCTTCTGGGCCCTGCCGTGGGGCCCTTGAGCAAGGCACCGGAAAACCCCCTTCTCCCCCCACTCCCATTGCTCCCCGGGCGCTGTGCATTAGCTGCCCACTGCTCCTAGTACTAGCATCCGGATGGGTTAAATGCAGAGGCCAAAGTTCACTGTGTGTGCTGTGTGCTCTGCATGTGGGACCATTAAAGAGGGGTTTCATCCCTCCAATTATATCTATCATGGCTGCAGCTCCATGTTAAATGACAGAGTATGGGATCAAACGAAACCTCTAAACTCCTCTCCTATGATCGATGACATCTCCAACATATCCTGTAGGAACACCACTCACCCCCGCTGAGGATGATGACAGCCAGAAACAGCGCCATTTCGCTGTCGTCCAGCTCCAGCATGTTGAACTTGACTGAGAACTCAAACTTGGGCTCCATCATCTGACTGAAAGGTTTCCTGAGACTCTTGAGGAACTCCCGCGTCATGAAGATCTGTCCGTAGGAGATCAAGGTCCCGTCTTTGTTCATCAGAGGCGCCATCATGATGATTAGAACCTCAATGACACCGTACTTCAGCAAAGTCACCTGGGAAAGGGTGAAGGGTTGATGCTCATCAGATCTTTAGAAGTGATAGTTTGTAAGAAACTTCATATGTCGACAGAATGGATTAGCAGCAGTCTTCATGTTTCTCACCTGATCATTGAGGTCCAGTTCGCTGAACCCTGGGATACTCTTTGCAAACTCCGTAATTTCTCTCACTGCTTCGGCCGAACGTGACTGACAGCTGTGGAAAAAACGCAGCTCCAAAGCGTCTTGGGGTCCCTCTTCGCTCGTCATTCCGAGAAAGCCATACTCTGACCCCTGGTGAGCTCCTGTGATGCCTGGATTCAGATGAGATATGCACAGAAAGAAACTTTAGTCCCTTATGAGGCGTTTCAGTTGAATGTGCAAAGAGCAGCCAAAGTTTGAAGGCATTTAAACAAGGAAGGTAACATTGTTAGAGTACATTTTAATGATTGGGTTTGATAGATATTTAGTGATAAGAAAGAGAATTATACCAAAACAGACTTTCTAACATCTCCACATCATGACGTTATTGTGTTTCTAACCTCCGAGTCCAGCTGCTAGGGCGGAGGTCTGCTGCTGCTGGTAGTGGTGGTGTTCCTTTATGGGGATCTGCCTACAATTAATAAACTGTTCTCCTTCCATTAGAGACTTCATGTCATGGATGACAAAAGGCTGCAGGTAGAGAAATAAGAAGAGAGACGATTGCAGGTGAGAAAGAGCCGGTGGAAAAGGAACACAGAGATGAAAGAGCAGCTCCTCGCAGGTTTTCTGAGGACACGTGAGCTATGTAATGCACTGTGTGTGCACTTTGATCACATCTCATACGTCAGAACAGAAAAAGGAAACACTACACATCTCATACATCCGACGGACAAAGCAAATCAATCTTTGCTGCAGTCGGTGGCAGACAAAAACAACATTTCCAGGTAAATGAAGCATAACTAAGTTAAAGTCGCTCTTACTCTTTATTGAAACACTGACAAAGACATGCACCGGCCTGAATGATGAATAGTGCCTTTCAAATACTTAAATCTTCCTTTTCAAGAGGTGAAAAGTTTAAGACATAGAAAAGGGAAGTACAGCAAACAAATAATGTGATGGAATCAGATATATACAGTATGTGATGCGTGTGTGCAGTAATCTACTATTAGCTCACAGTAGAATCTGAGTTTGTAAAGAAGATCAGGGCCCTGATTTGAAAACAAATCACTTATAGTACTTTTGAAAAAGAAAAAAACAATTATTTTCTAACAATACCGAGGTTGAATTCCTATGTATTGGTTAAAACTAACCCTTGCTCCTTTTGGCTGCCACATACTGTACTTGGTGAGCAGTTGTCTAGGTTGACTAATGGTAGCTAACTTAAGCTAGATGTTGCCAGATAAAAAAAGACATTTAGTAAGTAAGTATTTAGTTAAGAAATGTAAAAACGGTTTAGTTGCTATATTTCTAATGGTGACACTGGAGTTAAATGTTGATTTAAAAATCTACTCGTATCAAGGCCCCACACGTAAACAAATGTAAATATGTTATTAAACAGATAATTATTGACTGCGGTTTAGTAAACAAACCAAGACTTCCTCAAACCAACAGATTATGCGTTGCCATGTGGCTGCTATCGCTGAAGTGAACAGTCAAAACAATCCGACTGCAGAGAGGCGGAGTGACCATGAACTCATCTGACTTCACTGGGAGACGAAACAACAGGAATAAAAAGAGGAAAGATAAAAAACTCTAACAGTAATAATTATAATTAATTTTGAGGGCAATATATCTGCATTTGACATTTTGGTATCATTTGCAGTCACACTATTCAAATCCAAACTTTATTTGAATGAAATGATAATGTCTTTTGAAGTGTTTGATTCACTGCTAAGTTGCACCAATCAAAAGCTGCTGGCCATTTGACTCACTGCATTTACTTCATAGTTTTCAGCTTAGACTAAAGTGTTCTCATATTTCAACTACACCTCACTGCACTGATGAACATGACATGACATTTATATTCAAATACTTTCAAAGGAAGACCTTATTTAAAACATACGTTTAATAACGGTATCATGGCAGTATTTCTGAGATGAACCACAAGACTAAAATCATCATCAGAAACAAACTTTGTTGATCATTAATAAATATACACCACAGTTTTCTGTCTGCCAATCGCATTTAAGTTGATGTGGATTTGCTGATTAGGTCTCCTTAGAATACTGAGATTTCATATTGCAAAACCTTACGAGCTAATACAGATGATATCTCACATTTTCATTCTTTTGTCCAACATGTTTTCCTACAGTCCACTTTTCTAAATACCAAATGTCTTAATAAATTAGTTTGACAAGTTGAGTAGCCATGTTGAAGTCATTACTGTATATATCCTGTTGCATAGCTTGACCGCTGTAATCTGATGTGTTTGATAACAGCCAAGGCATGTAAAAGCAGTCAATCCACTGTTCCTGTTTGAGCAGCATTAACAGCCTGAAAAGACCTAATGTGATATAACGTTGAACTATTTGAAGTAAAAAGCTACTTCTTCACGTCAAACATGTATTCTTTTTTCCCATCGATCTGCTTGATTCATGTGAAACTTAAAGCTGCACATGGGAGAGAATTCTGGTCATTTTGTGATATAATTAATGTGTAAGTGAAGATACATTTTTCATAGTTAAGAACACTTTTTTATGCCCTATATTTTGGAAATTATATAGTATCAAATTCCGTCTGTCTTTTTGACATCATGGACAGTATAAATGTACAAATGTGTTTCTTATGATATTTCCCAGACTGATATGAAACATATTTTCTGACCTTTTTTTGTTGCCATTTCTGCTTTTATCTGACCTGACAGATCTAGAAACTGGGGAGAGAGTGAGAGTGACGTGCAACAAAGGACCCGAGGCTGGAATAGAAACCGCTGCGGTTAAATGGCATGTGCTGTATCCACTCGGCTACCAAAGCGCTCCTCAAGTAGAAGATTCAATAAAAGGTATTTGGCTTATGAAGGCGATATGCAGCACTCCCCCACCTTTAAAAAAAAAGAAGAAGCTAAATAGATTTAAGGCAGTGGTGCTTACCGCGTTGTCTCCGGTCTTCCCAGAGAGGATGGCCCTGGCCTTGGCCTTGGTGAGGGGGAAGTTTTTCAGATAGGCCTCGTACAGATGCCGGGCCAGAGCCCTCAGATCAGCCGCCTCCGGGTTCATGTGCACCATGTCAGAGGAGAACTCAGCTAGAAGTTTCTCCTTCTCCGCCTGAGGCATCCGGCCAAAGCGAATGGCTGGGGAAGAAAACCGACAGACGGAAACACACATTAGCGCACAAATGGACACAGGTAGACACAGGATATAAGAGTACACACAGAAACACACTGTAAACAAGAATAATAATACAGATAAACACACATTTGTACATAACAAACTAAATGTTACATGTAGCCACCTTTTGACATTTCTCCACACTTTTCTTAATATTTTAAGATAACCAACAAACCCTTAGTGTTTTTCTTCCTGTTGTCAAGTTATCAAGTTAACAGTCTGTATTTAACATTCAACTGAAAAACATGTTACTGTACGCCATGCTCACAAAATCCACTCACAAAGTTTAGCATTCCAAAGCCATTTAGCGTGATCTCTAAAATGCAGGCAAAGCTCCTGCAACACTGGCTGTTAAGCTGCTAATGTGGCGTTGGAATGAATGTATACACTAAAGTGTAGATATACATGGTTGCCGCCATGGTTGTTTAATTTCTTTATTACAACTCATATGTTTGGACGGTGATCAATGAACCAGGTCGACCAGCTAATGTCCACAAAATGACCTGCTATCTACAGCAAACATACAACTTGTTATACAATAAATGGCATTAATATATGGAGAGACTGATTTCAGATGGGTGAAATGTCTGTATACATTTGTAGGGGATCACAGGGAAATCAAAGCTTTCTGAATTTAATTGACATGCAACTACTGCTCAGACAACTTCTCTAGTTGCAGCATTGGCAACTGTTCCTCCTGTGGTTTTATGAGGCGTGTCGGATCAAGCACTTATTATATGTATGTACTTCTCTTTAATAATAGGCGTGTGTATTATTTATTGGTTATGATGTTTACACAGCTCATAAAAAAACCTGAAAAACGATCTTACATATTTACACAAGTCTCTTTTTCCTCCCTTTCTCCAGCTGTTGCAACAGGTTTTATTACATTGAACATTTACAAATAACTTACAACAGAACCAGGTCCATTTCAAAGTGGATAGGTTGTTTTTGTGAAAGACATGGAAACATTTATTTGCTTTAGGACCTATTTTATGGTGTTAAATCAGCTGACAGTTGGCCTAAAATGCTGTTTGAAATGTTATTGTTTTCATAACTTGACATTGGTATTACTTTAAAAACGTTTTAAGGTTCAGTTTCAAGTGTCTCAATTTATTTCAGTGAAAACACAATATCTTTTACAACAAATTAACAAATTGATTTCCATTACTTAAAGTGGACCTATCATGCTATTTGAAAAAGATATTGTAGGACCATACCTATACAAAACATGTCTGTGAAGTTTTAAAAAAAAATACCAAACAGTTCACCCATTGTAGCCATGCCTCATGCTGCCACCCTTAGCTTGAAAAAAAGAAAGAAGAGGAGGCGGAGCTAATGCCTGATCAAAATTCTACAGGAGATAAAGTTAAATTCGCTTTTGATAAAACGCCATCCTGTTTAAACCACGTCAAGAATTATTTCTGAAACAGTATGAGCTCAAATGCTTTTTCTCTTGCAGGTTTATCACAAGGTGAGTTCCTTTTTTATTTCCTGCTTTTTAAACACATGTGCTCTACAGTGTTAACGAGGCTTGCTAATGTAAACAAAGATGTCCAAAACACGTCAGGCATTGTTTCTGATGGCAACTGTCTGTGGGTCCGCTGCCGATTTGACGTCAGATCGGCAGCAAATCTGTATCCGCTCGTTTTACACCCGTTCTTAAAAGATTTGGGTACGGAGGAAAAGAGAGAGGGTTTTATTTTCTGACGCTGCGTGAGTTCCCCGACGCACCGGGGACACATATTTATGTATAAAAGAAATCACAAAGTGCATTTTGCATGATAGGTCCCCTTTAAGTTTAAAATTGTTTTTTCAAGTTGCTAAATACTTGACATACAGTAGGTATATCATCTAGATCTTAAATAAGATATAGGGAAAACATTTTATTATATTACCAATGGACATTTGATACTAAGTTGATAAATGGTTAAACTCTTTTTTTACTGTTAGAGGAAGTCATTAATTATCTTCCATTGAAGCCCGTGCCCAGCTTCTAATGCTATGTGATTTTGTAATGCTGACTGTGAGATGAATGCACACCTTAAGCAAATGAATACAAACTAAAGTTGCCCTACCACAAACTGGCAACCAGCCCACAGCGGTGACACAGCAGCTTGGAGAAATCAGTTGTGGTCTATGTACTCTGAGATGACAATCATTGATAAATTAAAAACCCACACAGAGCAAACTTTCAAAGAACCGGCTGTGCCTTATGAAATAACAGTAGCGTGATATAAGAGAAGGAGGGTCAGGGGGAGAGATAAAGCGGCAGGAAGAAACTAACCAATGTAGTTTCTAGTATGAACCCGTTATCCTATTATAGCAGTTTAACCCATTCATGTAGAAAAATACATTTCCATCTAGAATATAGAATAGGATAAAATATGGGGAAAGAAATATGCTCACTTTAGATTCAAAGCAAGTGTAAAGTTAAGAATGGATAATCTGTATTGATCCAACAAACTGCATATTTAAACTAGAAATAATGTGCTAAACTGGGCTGACAATGTGTGGATTAACATCCATTGTGGAGCTGTATATGCAGATTATAACGCCCACACAGCCTGACAGTGTGTAAGCCTTTGAAATGTGGACCCAGACCCGGCGCTGTGGGCCAGGCCCTCCCATTTGACATTCCTGCCCTCCCCAATAAACAAGTTTTTTATTTATTTATATCAAATGAAAAAATATATATAATTTTTTTTTTTATTATAAATGAACTGTGAACTTTAATGCTACGATGTATGTGATGTCAGATAGTAATATAAGAGTAATAAATTAAATACAAGTAGGAAATACTTGACATACAGTAGGTATATCATCTAGTCTCTAAAACAAGAATATAGTTTAAAAGGGGAGTGATTTGTAAAATATCCATAAAGAAATAGAAAATCTGTTTACAGTTCTGTTTCATATGGGTTTTGAGAGATGTATCCATAGATCTCTTCATTTTGCTCTCAAAGTGCACCAGATTCAATATTTAAAAACAAATCTTCCCGGGGGAGCTTGCCCCCGGACCCCCCTAGATGAGGATAGGTCCACCCCCCAAAAATAGCACTTTACCCCTGCTTACCTATATGTCGTGAGCTGATTATCGAGCCTTCATTGTAACAGTCGCGGGTACCTTGTGTATTTGTGTGGGGAGTGTTGCCGCCGGTAGAACATTCCACTGTAGCGCCGGTACATTAATGGGAAACCCTACATGCTTGAGCACCCTCTATGAAACGTCAAGCTACCCCACAGCACCCCTAAAAGAATATCTCTGGCGCCGACACTGGCCGGGGCACATGCCGGTTTTGTGTGCCCTCCCATGAAAATCATATGCCCTCTCTTTAGATTTGTTCTGGCGCCGGGTATGTGTGGACCAGTCACCTAGCCTTAAGGTCAGCTTGAAAGACAAACACAATAGCATGTTTGCCCTAGGAAGCAAACAATGCAGTATTACCACCACCATGAGATGAGATAATACCTCCCTACAAGCAAAAGCAATTCATGGCTAACATTAGGGATCACACTACCAACAATTCCTTATAAAAAGCTCTAACTGGAAAGCCCTTTCTCAAAACTAACGCACTCCATGAAAACAATCTCAGACAGGCTGCAAGAGTCAAGCAGCAGTAAGGAAATAGGAGGGTCCCCACCAAAAGGGTTCTACCAACCTTTTACTTACAGACTTTAAGATTTAAATTGAGCTCCACTATGCTCAGAATTTTCATAGGTCATCAAGTTCATATATCAAAAGAGGGAAGGTTTCAAGTTGTCCCTCCCTAACAGGTTCAGTCTGGGAGAGTCAGGTCAATCAAGTGCAACCTGTGCACACCCACACAGTCGCAGGTCTGTACTGAAACTCACCTGCAGAGGCCCAGTCCTTCATATCAAAACATGCTACAGTCGTGCCAGTCAATGTGGCCATCAAATGCTAACAAAACAAAACTACAAGTGCACCGTCACAACGATGGCAAATAAATGAGTTGTATGTACAGTA
The DNA here is from genome assembly GCF_000735185.1 of Notothenia coriiceps. NCBI lineage: Eukaryota > Metazoa > Chordata > Actinopteri > Perciformes > Nototheniidae > Notothenia > Notothenia coriiceps. The sequence goes on along the minus strand of NW_011345308.1, from coordinate 78,093 downwards.
TGTGATTTCTCTTGAACTGACAGGGGGATGTTTTCTGAAAACTTCAGCTTGTCAGGCAGTGCAGAGGGCAAAGTTCAAATAAGTTCAAACAAATGAACATGTGTTACCATCCTGTTGTGCAGTTACTAGGACTCAGGCTGTATTCTGTGCATCTCTACCCTGATGAAAACGATGTGCTCATTTCATTTGATTGGACACATTTACAAATGATGTTATCAGTTTGTGTGGAAACCTGTTTTGTAATCATTTAAAAATGATCATAGCAATTGTTTGTGAATGGCAAGCTTCACTGTAGCTATTTTTTAAGCCTTAAGGAAAATAGTATTTAAGTATTTAAGGAAAATCTTTGAATTTAAATCTTATGGTATTTTAAGGAGAAATATTTGTTGGGGAACAAAAAGGCATTTTATCCTGGTAAATTCAGCACACTATTTAATACTGTGACGATAATATGTTCAGAGAAACTGCACATTAACTAGAACAGTTAGCTTTTACTGTATTTCATTTTCAATAATGCCTTTGGGGCTGGCAGGTACATGGCAGGAGTGCTGGGAACTGAATCATACGATACGGGTCGAAAGCCAAAGCGGAAGCAACAAGCAACATATACAGCAGTGGTGTAACTGCTGATGCTGCATATATTACCATCACACCTCAAAGACCAAAATGGGCAGCAGTGTGGTGAAGGTGTATCTCTCGCTTTTAGAGGGCATCAAAGGAGTTGGTCTGCAAGAAGTTGTTTCCTGAGACAAAATTTCAAAGAAGATCTTGCTTTTTGAGCTACGTCTGCTCATTTATAGTGAGCGTAAAGGAGGGTGCTAGAAAATAAAAACACCTGAATGTACAGAACCTGAACTTTAGATCTCTTCTCGTAGTAAAGCTTTGTTTGTTTATCTCCGTACGGATCAAGCACATCGTACATACTGTGATTGAACACTGAGGTGTAAGTGTGTGACAGTATGAACATCTTACCGTTGTGTGACATGCCGACATTGAGGCACTTCTGGAAGCGACAGTATTGGCATTTGTTGCGGGACTTCTTGTGAATGCGACAGTGAAGATCACAATGATCGTACACCAACTTTAACCTGATAGTGCGTCTGAAGAAACCCTAGAGGCAAGAGAAGAGAGACAATTAGTTCAGAGAGTTTCACTAAAAATATCACACTTTGTGAAGCATTTGCTATTTGTTAATTTTGCTGCTTTTAATCAAACTGAGTCGGATAAAAATTATACAAAAATAGGATTAATAGACTATATAGAGATAGGTAAGGAACAATGTTTTTCCTAGCATTGCGTGTGCCTTAATTATACACAATAATAAAGCATCATCTGATTTAAGTTTGTGGTTTGTGTAGGTGCTCCATAGAGCATCTATTGGTAGATAGATGCAGATTAGATACCTGGCTGTTTCTAATCTGCGAGGAAGTCAATCACTCTGCCCACGAGTGTGTTTTAAAGCAGATTGTGTTTCAGGGTGGATTTGTGTGTTTTCAACCTTAGGACCAAAGGAGCCATAAGACTCGAGCTTATCTCAGCTAGTAACTATGTAGCAATGGTCAACCTGCCAACACACTCCTACACACAGGTTTATTGACGGCTGTGGTGTTTGTCTACACTGACTAAGAGAGTTAATGGAGGGATGAATAGAAAAACCTGAGAAGAATTGATTTGTATGCTTCTTTGATTCAAATACGTGAAAGCTGGGGTGTTTGGCATCTGCATTCCTATGATCCACAGATGTTCCTCTTTTATTTGTAGGTTATTTAAAGAACAAGGAAGTCAAAGGGGGTCAAGGCTCCACCTCAATAAAGAATGTTTGCTGTTGTGAAACAATTAAGTGTTTGCCTGCTTGGCTGACCCCCTCTTCTGGTGAGTCTCCCCTGGGACTCGAGCAGAACAATGGCCGCTGTACCTTACCTTCTCCCAGCCTCTGAGGTACAGTGTGACTGGGACTAAGAGCCTTGTGACTTGTATTAAATCTAACAGTTTTGACAGTGTCAGATAGGTGCTGGTTCATGCCTATGGTCACAGTCAGGGCTTAGTGGTTGTTTATAGTAGTATTGTATAATAAGCCTAGATACATTCTGTATTTCACTTATTTTCAACAAACTTTCACATTCACACAGGAAAAAGTTAAAATATATCGAAGCTGACCAAGGGAAGAGTGTAGTAAGTGCCCACATCTCTGAGGTCATACATAAACACAAATAAATACCCCCACCATTTTTTCTTTCTTTAATTGATCTGAAAAATTGGCATGTAATCTCACATATCAGTGTTAACATCTCGCATAACGATCTCATAGACTGAAACCGATTTTTCTTATTTTATGTCATAGACTTTTTGTCACCAGCATGATTTTATTTGTAAAAAATATAAAATGCTGCGGGGCAGGTTATAAAATATAAAAAAATAATTGTTGGAGGGAGTCTTATTGCTTGTTGTTTATGCGTATGTGATATAGAGTCAAAAATAAACCTCAGTGCCAGTGTTCTTGGTAATAAAGAACATGTCACTGGTTCACTGGTGTGTTTCTAACAATCTTTGGAGGGATTAGATATATCAGGCTTTGGCTGCACAGACAGTACTTTTAAGTATCACTCAGGTTGTTTTGGGTCTTTTCATGGCATTTCTGACAAAAATAACAAAAGACAATATCATTGAGTAACGTAGTTCATGTTCTGCATTGAGTTACTTCAGAAAGTGGTGACTGTCAAGGTTTTGGAGAGGTTTCATTGTGAACCTTTTTATTAATATTATGTTAATAATGAATGCTAAATCGAAATTTGTATTAAGTCATCTAATTGGACCAAATATACATTTTTCTTTTAAAACTCTTAGGTTTAGAGGTGAATTTTCTAATACTGCAAAAAAAGTTTGAAGGGTGAAATAAACACAGTGTGTATAGTAGCTTTAATACCAACTTATCTGAATAAATTCAGTCTTCTTGAAAACTCATAAACTTCTTGAAACTACAGTAAACAAAAGAAAAGCATACCGAGTAATTTTTTCTAACATGTCACCATACAATAGCTCCTCTTCTTATTACCCCTCAGAGTTTCAAAGAAAGTGGAAATATGTGTGAAACTTCCCCCACACTCTATTAGTTATTTATACCCTGACAGACAACACACACAGAGCTTATGGGCTGCAGAAGCAAAAGCCTGTGCTGAGCCCGCGCAGAGTGGAAAGTGTATGGGGCTTGTGGTTAGATCGTCAGACTTCAAAAAGAGGAAAAAAATGCATTACAGAATTATTTATTCCATCAACACGTTTCACCCGAGAGTGACACATGGTGACAGAAAATGAAAGACTGGCATAGAAACAAAACTTAACCATCTCCAGTCAAATGTGTTACTTACAAGCAAAGCAAATTCCTGGCATAAAAAAAAATATAGGGGGGCATTTCTTTTTCATTGTGCGCATTGAGAGCAGCTGTCCACTGCTGTGCACTACAATATAAGCCATAATAAGCATCTAGCCAGAATTTCTAAGGAAAGGAAGAAATAAAGACAAAAAAGTGATGATTTTGTCCAAACAATTCCTTTGAAAACTTCACATAAATTCTGACAGTCAAGCTTTGCTGACGGTAAAATGACCCTGACATACTGCATAATATATTCTCAAGTAGGAGATATCTGTAGCCTCGAAAAGCAAAGAGGAAGTCTGCTCAGTGTGAAGTAGAATATTGAGCTGAAGTCGACAGAATGGCACATTTCTTTTTCTTTTAGTATAGAGAATGTTTGCAGTTGAACTACATAAAAAATCAAAGGGAACCTGTTTGATTGTGAAAATAATCTACAGATTATTTGAGAATCAATATAGTTACTAGTTGCCACCATAGTATGATGTAATCAACTGTTTGAAACACTTGTTTATACATCTCATTATCATGTCTACATCAGATTTATTTCAGTCCTACCTTACAGCCCTCACAGGCGTGGACGCCATAGTGAAACCCCGAAGCTTTGTCTCCACACACACGACACTCGATGTTTAGTGCTGACGCCGACGTTTCGTCCGTGATCTTGGAGAACACGGGACTGTCAGAGTACTGCGGCGGCGACTCCGGCTCAAGCTTTATCAAATCTGACAGCAAAAAAAAAAAAGTAGGCAGACAAACGGAAAATGTAAACTTCAGTACTTCACCTCTTATTTCAATATTCATGTTTGGTGCTATTTAAACATAGCACTACATTGGCCATCACTGTTCTCATGTTTAAGCACAGGTACAAATGAATACTTTCACAAACTCTGTAAATGTTGTGCCTGTTATGTGTATTGCAAGTGTTTTCACATTAAAACGTTTCTATGCCCACTCAGTTTCTGAAACTTCTGCAAGTGAAATTTGGCTGCTAAGCTTAATTAGCATTTAATAAGCACGAAGAAACTGGATGATTTGAATTATCCCTGGTTCACGACACAGACTGTACTCACTGTGCGTGTCAGCCTCCATCCTGTAGCTGTGCATGTTTGTGTAGTCCATGTTGGTCAGTTGTTCTTCGTGTTGCGGCGGGCTGGGGTCATAGGCGCCACAGGCAGAGGAGATGGAGGATACGAGCGGGGGAGACAGGGAGGACTGGATGGAGGAGGAGGAGATGGAGGCGTAGTCTAACGTGGACAAATGCTTCATGTCAAGGGAGTGGGAGCTGTCGTCCAGCTCTGACAGGTCCACGGCGCTCAGACTGAAACTAACAGGCCAGGAGAGGAGTTGCTGCGTGTCCACCATGTCTGCTGCGGAGAGAGAGGAAGCAGTGAAGGGACAGCTGCTGATGCAATATTCTTTGTAGACCATATGTGGCCTTGTTAAAAGAAAACAACTTAAAGAACAAGAGAGGGGAGGGGAGGAAGAGGAACACTTGGAGAGAACGAATGAGATGAAGAAGATAAGGGAATCAGAGGAGATGAAAATAAATATATAGACATGCTGCGTTGAACATAGTGTTAATGATCAAATAAGTTGTTTGAAAAAGCGCAAATCATACCCAGCATGCATTCACACCCAATCCAAACCATCACGAGTGTGTTCCTGCAGTGAGTTTGTTATCTGGTAAACAGGGAGGCGGATTGTGTCACAGCGAGTACAAGGCGAACTCTGGCACTGAGGAAAGTCTTTTTCTCCTCAAAACATCTTCTCCTGCTGCTGATGTTTGGGTGGCTCGCCATGTGATTGCCCAACAAAGGACACAGAGAGCAGGACAGTTTGAGCCTCAGTCTGTCTGGGGCCAAGGATTTAGGATTCTAGCTTTTAAAGAGGGACAGACTGTTGCTTCTGAATGTTGAAATGTGTTACTGATTGTTATTTAGGATCTGTGGAAAATGGCTGAAACATTGAACCTTTTAACGCTTAGTGATTTTATTGTTATTTGTAAATCTTTGAAAACACTTCAGATGTTTATAGTTTGGTTGAACAGTAGGCTAAATAATAAATGTAAACATTGGACACTATTTCTTGCTGTGGATTTGGTGCAAAGGCAAGTCTTTATAGCAGCAGGACAATACTTGGATTGACAAAAAATGACACCCAGGTTCATCATAATGAAGGAGCAAGTCAGACAGGGCACTTGTGTGGTTCACTGATATGTTTGAATAGTTTTTGATCCACATAAAATACTGTTAGATCAATTTATTGTTGATTTAGGAGTTTTAATGGGATTTTCATAGGAAGAAGAATGTCACTAGCATCATACCCTTTTTCTGTTCAGAGAAATCCTAATATCGAAGATTAGCTTAATCAACATTTAGAAAGTCTTGGAAACTTGTTTTTTAACCACACAGCCCACTCTAGATATTCAGTTATTTGTTGATATAAATGAATGAAAGCTTTTTCTAATAACTAACTCAGTTGGTAACACATTATTGGAGAGAGGAATGAGCCGAGGTTGTCAAAGTCCAATCATCAGAGGTTACTACAGTCCACACGTAAGCAAACCGTGCTCTAATATCAGGGAACGTTTGTGCAAAGTTGTTTGGTGATGCATAAATCAGTAGAAGATCTAGTTGATAATGTACATTTTGGCAAGATATGTCGCTTTCGATGTAGCACCGAACCGTAATCCCAATTTTCCTACTGAAAATGCACATTAAAAATTCAGCAGGATGGTGTCTGAGGAACCAATGTTCAGCGTAATGAAGGAACCAATACAGTGCGTCTGTGTGGTGGATGTATGTGTTTCAGTTTAAGGTCCACACTGGAGCTCTGTGGCACAGAGGAATACAAATCACCAGGGTTTGGATACTGCCATGATCTTTGTCAGTAAGACTTTATGAAAGGTCTAGACGAAAAGCAGAAAATAAACCAGACTTATCCTGAAAATATTATGATTTTCGTTCTGGTTTAATTAAAAGTGCTCTCACGCTAAATTTAAAGGCAGAATACTTTTTCTTGGGAGTGAAGTCTGCGTCCCGTATGTCTTTCTGAAATTCAATACTGGAAACATTCCCACGCTTCTTTCATTTATAAAAAAAAAAAGGAGGAGGAAGCCATGCTTGGATCCTGACCTTGATTTCAACTAAAGACACTCTGAAAAGGAAAAGACAAACCAGGGTATAAATAATTATTTAAGTAAAAGGTCTGTACACTGAACCGCCTTGCCTGCCAACCTTTTGTAACCAACACGAGTCTCAAAATAAACCTCCTCTAATCAACCTCGAGTGCCTGATTTGGAAAAATATGTAACAAAGAATTCGATGAATTATGCAACAATACGTAACTAAAATAGCAATAGTCGGATGGCACGGCAGCACCAGGTAGGGCTTGAAATGGCTCCAAATTACTTGGCAAAACATCCCCGTGCAGCAAACATCCTCTTCTCTCTACTTATTGTTTCCTTTTTACTTGTTCGACATTGGCAACAAAAATAAGTAGGGGATCCACTTAAAATTCACACTGACTCTGACATTGTTTCAGAACAAGAGAAAGAAAGAGTGTGTGTGTGTGTGTGTGTGTGTGTTCGCAGGTTGCAGCTTCCACTGTCTTGGAAGCAGCAGAGGGGGAATACGCTGACTATTAATAACCATAGAAACCTGGTTATTTTTCCATTTGTTGGCCAGTTGCCATTCAATCCGAACCTAAAATAGAAGAAGCAGCGGAGCGACTTGTGTTCTGGTTGGCATCCAGTTATCATAAGGAGAGAGACATCTAGTGGGAGAGAGAGCTAAAGGGCCAAAGAGATCAAGTGAAAAGGGGTTACATACAGTAGAGCGAGTTCCAAGACCCCTTCCAGAAATCAAACTGCACCCCAGAGCCTTCAAGAAAAAACCCTTGTGTTAGAACATTCATGCTGTGCACTCAGCCGACTATTAAATAATTTATTAGAGAGTAAAAAAGGTAGGCGGCTGCAGTCGGCAGTTAAACCAAAGTGCTTAAATCATGTCGTAATCAAAGGTGAAAACAAGTTTGTACTGTAACTTATTTCCTGGGTAAAGCGCTGTTGAAGAAAATCTATTGAATACAACATGTTTGTATCCGTGAGTGCTGTGTGGGCAAACACCCTGTCAGACATTGTAAAAAGTGAGGGATGATTAGTAAGGTTTATGCAGTGAGTTTTGTGTTTGCAAAGATGTCTGTGCGTGTGTGTGTGAGCACGTGCGTGACATGTACGCCGGTGTCTCCGGCCAGTTCTCAGATTTCCACTTGTCAAAACTCGTCTCCCAGGTAAAAGTATAGCGTGTAGGAGTGCTTTCTGTCAGCTATTGCCTCAGTCATGACATAATGACAAAAGGCCAACGGCTAATTGGCAGGCAGGTCTGGCAAGCTACTGTACTGACGAGGTGGGATGGTGTGTGTACAAGCAGACAAATACAGTAAAGAATAACAACCTTTTCAAGCAAAAGCTTTAAGGATCTTTAAATGAAAAGAGATATTAATTAAAGTGGGAGTGGGTTGAACAAAAGACTGACCAACAACAGCTACAGTAGATCAGGAAACAAAATATAATGTAATGTTAATGTCACGAGAGGGAACACAGTAGCACTCCAAGTCTGAAAGCAGCAGTCCAGAAAGAAAAAGAATAACTCAAACCGAAAGATGTGAAATCTTACCTTCGGGGACAAAGTTGCAAAACCAATGAAATGTTTTTTAACTTTCATATTTCTTCAGAACAGCATCAAATTGTGTCCAAAGATGGATTTATGCAAAGGCCATGGATCATATTTGTGCACAGAAAGTGTCCTTTTTGTACCTTTGAATGTGGAGTTTCATTGAATTTAGGAAATGTAGCTTTCTATCAGGAAACATGAAACTCAAAAGAGTGAAAATACTGAGGAGAAAAAAAGACGAGGAGAAAGCAAAGAACTCACAGTGAATAGACCCTGCCAATCCAGTAGCATCACAAGTTTCCGAAGGGGTACATGACTCCTACTGTAAACGCCTACACATTAACTACTTTAACTGTCAAGCAAAGAACATTTACAGGGTGAGGACTAGTTAAGGGCATGAGAGAAGCAAACACAGAAGCCGTTCTGGTATATTTATGAAGTGAGAGACAAAGACAAAACCTGCCCCGCAGCATTCTGAGGCTTTATCTTCTCTGTTTAAATCAAAACTATGCTCACTCTATGAGGGTGAGAACTACGCCGTTAACGTCAGAGTGACAGAGAGACAGTCGCTCGAACTAAACTACTGTTGGAAACACTTTTTGATATTGTGACATAGTTGCTGGAAGTTATTTGGGTTGCTAGAAGAAAATGTGGCTTTTATACTATAGCAAGTGAAGTGAACTGCACGTAGGTATATATAAATATGTGCCCTTTAAAAAAGCTGATTAATTTAGCTCATCTTAAGACATTTGTTTTCTTACTGCTGCCTTCAGAACATCCTGACACAAAGACATGTTGCAGATTTCCCCTCAAAAGAAGGCTGGCTTTTTTCGCTAATGTTCTTTTCCGCACAGTAAGCCATTTGAGTTATCACATTTGTGCCATGTATATGAATGTGTATGTGTGACAGAGAGAGAGAGAGAGAGTTAGTGCATAGCCCTTTGTGACTTCCTGACCTCTTCATGTAAAAACTGAATGTGGTTCAGTGTCAGTGATTAGAACAGAGATATGCCCGCCTGCACGTCTGCCTTACACTCGCCACAATTTCTTTGAAACATAGAAAAATGCTCAATTTCTGCTTGGTTTGTCAATGAAGACACAGACAAATGAAATGCTGTGTAAATTCTGGGCTTTATTTGTAAATAGCTGATTTTTCGCTCAGTGTCAGTATGTATTATAAAAAACGTTGCCTACCTAACTCTTTGGGAAATGAACCCATTTTCTGACTCCTGTGGTGTGAAGCCACTATCGGCAGAATTACCTGAAAGGGCCTTCCCCTTCTGCTCATACATGATCAAACACGAGAGTAATGGAAAACCAAGCTCAACCAAGGTGTCAGCCAGAGGTCTGGACTGCTCTATCGACAGAAACGAGAGTCTACTCTCACCTGAAAACCCACTTGCTAGGTTGGTACTGAATTTACTCATGAAACTTCAAAGCTCGACACAGTGGGCGGTTAGATACCATGATGTCTGTCTGCTTGGCGGAGCTTCGAGTAAAACAGCACTCACTCTCTGATTACTATTTGATTTCTTATCAATTTTTTTGTCTTTCAGCTTCCAAAGCTAGGAAAGTGTAACAACGATAAACATCAGGTCAACCAGAGGTCCGATTAAGGGGCAGGCAACATGTTTTACAGATGGGCACAAATTAAAGAAAAGAATCCTTTCAGCTGACATTAAAAAAAACATGCACACACAGGTTAGACATACTGTTGAAGATATTACTATAACAGCAGCTTCATGTCTAAATCTAACTTAAACGTCTTTATTTAGGAGCACCTGGTTTGTGCCTTTACACAAAAAACAAAAAAGAACACAAAGAATATGACAGAGGACTGTCTGAGGCACATGAATAATATCGAGTCACCTCACATGACCTAGTAAAGATGTGATAAGTCTTTTGCTAATTAGGCTGTTTGGATGCTGTTTTTTTTTAGCTTAATCATGCTTCTTACTATCACACATCCTCAGACAAGCTTCCATTTTGAACAAAACTGTCCGAGACATATTATCTCAGTGATTTTTGAAGAGATAAACTGGAAATAGACACACCACACGCTTAAAAGTACAAATGGATGTATTGTGGCCATCTGACAGCCTATAGACGATATGAGATGTAGCAGGAGACTGGTGTAAGTATTAATTACAATACACACACACACACACACACACACACACACACACACACACACACACACACACACACACACACACACACACACACACACACACACACACACACACACACACACACACACACACACACACAGGATAAAGGACTTTCAACTCACCCTGTTTCTCCTGCTTACATTCAGAGGATTCAGCATCAGTTCACAGACCAGCAACCAAGTGACAGTGACAGGAGAAGAGAGACTTGTGTGATGTGTGGTCATGCCTTTTCCTCAGGAAGTGATGACCAGTAGAAAGGGAACTACAGACACATTTTCTCTCTGCAGAGTCTGGGCTCAGCAGAAGTTCAAAAAGCCAACTATCATGTGGTCTTTGTGTGTGTGTGTGTGTGTGTGTGTGTGTGTGTGTGTGTGTGTGTGTGTGTGTGTGTGTGTGTGTGTG
>NW_011345308.1:23757-67363 GCF_000735185.1 Notothenia coriiceps | reverse complement strand
TATATATAGTAGTAGTAGTAGTAGTGTGTGTGTGTGTTGTTGTGTGTGTGTGTGTGTGTGTGTGTGTGTGTGTGTGTGTGTGTGTGTGTGTGTGTGTGTGTGTGTGTGTGTGTGTGTGTGTGTGTGTGTGTGTGTGTGAGGTGGTAGACATCAGATGCAGAAGATTTCCTGTTGCTTCACTCTGACAGGCGACCTCGTCATGCTTCTCTGGTTGCACTTCTCTCCGCTCAGTCACTCAGTGTGGATGTGAGGAGTGAAGCACTCACTTCTGCCTCCTCATAATAGTTTTAATTCTACTCAATACAATATGCAGACTTTTTCAAAAACGTTTTCAGCCCAAACAAAGGAGAAGTGGTTTCTTCCTAATGGGTTTGACAATGGGAAATGTCTGTCCTCATTTCCATATGTACATAAATTACGTGACAATAGAGGGATGCGCAGAAAACTACCGTATGTAACAAATGGTTAACCTAAAAAAAACCTTCAACTAAAAACTCAAACACTTATCAAGGAAGTGAGAAAGAAGAGACGGACTGACTAAAAAACTATTTAGAGACAGAGAGTCTCAGCCTGTATGCAGCCATCATTTTCCCCTCACAAGTGTTTTTGTTGTCTCAAACGTGTTAAGGTTGGACAGTTGGGGTCAAGAGGGCTAGCATTAGTTTGACAGAAGCTTTCACTCACAAGTGTGCCCCGAAACAAATATCCTTCCAGCCATGCAGCTCACATGTTTTCCAAGTCAGCCGTTTCGAAAAAGATTAACACACAAAAAACATTTTGAGATTATGTAGTAACCTTTAAAAATAGAAGTATTTGATGTAAAAATTGACGTACTTCTTGCTTGTTCATCTCTAGGTCATGTTAATGTTACCAAAAGGCTCATAATATTGTGCCCACACTACGAGAGATGAACCACCATGAAGCAGTACTTAAACACAATCGTCAAACATCAAACATAAGCCTAAAGTACAATATGAAACAGCATGTGAGAATACTTATGTGTGGGAACAAACTGTGAAATATGAACAATCAGATCTTATCGTACAACGGTTTTCCCTCTACCAGGAGACTTGTGTTTCTGTTCATCGAGTTTTCAATTGTTGTATGTCTGTATATTCAATTTAACAATTTAACCATAATTAGACTATAATATCCAAAACAACACCCAGTGACAAGTGTTCAAAGTGATAAAAAAAGCATTTGAACTTTCAGTTGTAAACATGGACGTACGCCTCTTTACTCAGACTTCACCTCCGGTGAGCTTCGCTGACTTAGCTTTACTGCAAGCTAAAGTCTGTGTTCACATTTAAAAAAATCACTAGACATTGCGTATTTTTGTTGGATGTTGCTAACCATTAAGCTGTCATCGCGTAGCCACTTCATGTTTTTTGGTGAGAAAAAGTGTTACGTTCTTCTCATCTATTTCTTAGCAAGAAAGTGAATAGGCCTAAACATATCACAAGAAATGTTGAACTATTCCTTTAACTGAGCTGTGGCACTTTTCTTTAACTTGGTCAAACTGTAAATCAACTATAAATCAAGAGAGAAATAATTCTTAACATTAAACTAATAGTATGATTTTACCTCCTGACTGTCAACAATTAGGAATGTATCTTTTTGTACGTCTTTTTCAAGATTCGGACTGGGGTGAAGATTTTCCGAAACTCCTTATTCAGTGTTGAGAGGAAAGACTCTAGGAGGTTTTTGGCTTGTCACCCCAAAACATGCACCATTATTTCCTTTGTGGTATTTTTTAATAATATCACAGTGTTTTTGTCTGGATGAAATAGGAAACATAATGTGTGTGGATTAGTCCTTAGAGGAGAAAGAGAGAGCAGCCACTGTTGTAATAAATATTTATGTTTGTGTGTGTGTGTGTGTGTGTGTGTGTGTGTGTGTGTGTGTGTGTGTGTGTGTGTGTGTGTGTGTGTGTGTGTGTGTGTGTGTGTGTGTGTGTGTGTGTGTGTGTGTGTGTGTGTAGGCTCTGGGAATCAGCAGTTTTAACAATAATCTGAGGCCATGAACTCTCTCCCAATTCCTTTAAATAGTTATGAGTTAATGGTTGATGAGTCTCTTGAGCCCCAAGAGCTTCCTCACTGGATAAGGGGAAGGAGTGATGCATGCTGTCAAGGCCACATGCATGCACACACACACACACACACACACACACACACATGCCGCAAATACATGTATGTGCCATGCTGTCACACTAAATGACAAATGTGTACGAGGACACATGTGCAGAGCACAAACAGTGCATAGTTCGGGGCACACCTTATGATATCAGTGTCTTGCACACTGACAGACACACACACCTCTGAGCCTGAGAGGTGTTGCATCGTTAACGTACACAAAGGTAACGATGGAAAAAAAGATGACAAAGAAAGACGGATAGCAGATAAATAAAGGACTCACTATACAATTGTCTTGTATGAGGATGTCATAACTGTTAATGATCAATTCATGTAAGTGTGATCTCAGCTGTGGGAGTCGAGAGAGAAATTGCTGTGGTGAAGATTGATAGCTAGACTTATGTTTTGACAGTGACTTGAAGTAATACGCAGTAGGAACGCAACAAGGTAGGAAGAGGGAGAGGTGCAACGTGGGAAGGGTCATAACCTGTTCCTCGAAGTGAAGAGGAAAAGACTGGAGTGAGCTGCCCACAGTTGCTGTTTAACTGAACAATAACAAAACAACACATGACGTGACTCTCATCCACAGAACATTGTGTAATCACGTGTGCAAGGAAAGGTCTACAAAAGAGATTGATTCAGAATTGCCTAAAGAGGAAGGTTTCAATGAAGGTTGTAATTAGCTTAGTAAAGCTATATGAAAGATAGATACTTAACACCAAATTGCTCCCGCTGGTATGGCAAACATTTACATTTGAGCTTCCTTGAGCAGTGGCACCTTGTATGGCACCCTGCTTCTGCATAAACAGGGTGTGAATGGGTTAATGATGACTTGTAAATGTAAAGTGCTTTGAGGAAGGTAAAGGATACTGAATAAAGCGCCTTATAAATGAATATATAAATGGAGTCCACTAAACCATTCACCAGCACACAGCTGAAGATGTCAGAAGTGTTCTCAACTATCAGAAATACTCAGCTAGGTTTGGGCGAGGGGTAAGGAGACTGGACAGGATGCATAAACGTTGCGGTTACATAGCTGGTTCATCATTTGCCCATTAACAACCCAGTCTCTTACGGCCCGTCCACACAGCGGCGTGCGTTGACGCCTCACCATTCACTTTGAATGGGGTTACGTCACTTTTCACCGAACTGCATTGTGGGAAGCAACGCGGAGCGTTGCTGGCGTGGCTTGCTGAAAAAGTTGAGCAATGTTCAACTTTTGACGCCTCGGCAGAAGCGTCAGCCAATCGAATCATATGCCAGTACAAGCTCTAGCCAATCAAACCGCTGCTTTTGAGTCAGGGGCGGGAGATTCATGTGATTGGTTGTTGGTCGAGTTTCAGACACGCCCGCCGGCAAGCGACAACGCACGCCGCTGTGTGGACGGGCCGTTACCGTTCCTTAAATTTGTCGAGCAATATCGGCATTGGCCCTGGATAACATAAATTCAAGGGGCCAATAACAGAAATTGTCTCTAAAGATACAAAATGTTTGCTGGTGTTTTTCGTGTAAGTTACTTGTTTACGCTAAAGACTGATAGTCCTATTTCGCTTTAGCATCGGCCTCATAAACACGGCAATGCACTCGGTGAATTCTCGAAACATTGAGTTACTCTATTCATGTATGGGCTAAATCAGACTTTAAATGGAATGAGTGCTACAAATAGGAAAGGGGAAAGACGATTTTATGTCATTAACTCCGCGCATACCGCTCTTTTGAGAAATGTCAGGGTGGCTGTGCATTTGTAAAAGAGGCTTAAATGTCTGTAGTAACAGTGAGAGGATGCTCTGCTTGTGAAGAGTTTAGAGGGTTGAGGTTGTTGTTTTTTTGGCCTTTTCAGAAAACAAATACATCAAAGCATGTAATAAGGATTTAAATCAAAGTATTTGTGTCTGCTGTAAAGTAAACTGAATTCAAGTATAAAGGAGTCTTAATTACAAGGACAAATGTGATGAAAAGAAGAGAAAAAAGGGTTTTGTGAAAGAGGGAAAGCTATATTTATTAATCGTGTTTGTTCCTGTTTCATTTCTTCTATCCTTTGACATTTAACATTTATTAGCCAATGTAATTGAGGGGGCAAAAAATAAAAAACATCATATAACACTCTTTGCAAGACGTGAACTAGTGATGTCTCAACCAGTGCCACATCCAGTAAACCCACGTAGAGTCTGAGTCAGTCTGAAATTCCCTCTTGGCCGAGGTTCTGACCTGAGGAGCTGCCGTTTGCTCCCACATCTTTCTAAAAGAGAAATTAGGACAGAGGTTGCTAGATATCCCTACTGTCTGTTGACTAATATCTATGTTAAAGTTCATCGGAAAATTAAACTCATCTCATAATTGTACGAGAGTATATATTTATTTGTTGTATTAGGATCGGCGTGGGTCTTTGCGTTTTTGTGTGCGCATGTGAATTACCAAAAAACCTCCTTTTTATTATAGAAACTCAATTAATTAAGATTCAAATGAAAAAGGAACATTTTTGTGAAGATATATACGCTTAAGGACGAAAGGAGCTAAAATGATCTTTAAGTTTACATTCCTTTTTTGGCCACCATTTATATCTCTGATGATATTATTGTATTTACTAAGGTAATTGCTTATAAATGAAAACACTGATTTTACAACAATTCTGACACCATCACAGTCTCGTCTTTTTAATATTTTTTGATTTTTTGCACTTCAACTTGCTCAAACGTGACACGGTTGCAGTACACCTACAGTTTATTCCAAGTCAATGAAAAATAATTGATAGTTGCAGTCCTTATTTTAATGTTCAAAATTGAAAGCTAGTGCAAGGGAAAGGTGCAATAAGTTAAAACAGCCTTTATTATGTATTTTTTCAAGAAAACGGCCACAGAACAGAAACATTTCTTACTTTTGTTGCTGTAACTTTACTTTAAAGAGGGCAACATGTGCTTCTTCACAACACTGCTATACAACATCCAACCAGTGTTTGTCAAGCAAGCGGCATTGCATGCAAAAGGATGTAAATACTAACACTTATAAATGACAGTGTTGGAAAGATTGATATTTTTGTAAATGTATGCTGTGTGGATATGGCACAAGCACCACGCGTTTTATTATAATCCATGTCTCATTCAGACCCAGACTGCATCTACGTACAACAAAGCGTAAAGAGGTGAGAACTGAAAACATGCTTTGACTTTGCTCTGGCATGAGTCAGAGACTGAAGCGGGTTCTCTCCACAACGTTTTGTTAAGAAAGAGCCAACATGTTCAACTGGTGGAACAGTATATTAAAAAAGGAAGAAAAAGTCATTTTTCAAAAGTTAGGATGTAAGATCTTACTCTAATACTGCAGACATTTAAAAAATGTAATCATGCTCTTCTGTTGCTATTGCTTTTATTAGTCTTATTTTAAGGCAGTTATTGCTTTTTTATTGGCAACTGTCATTTTGATCTGTCTTCATATTATAATTGTTGCTGTTTCGTTTATGTTGTAATTTTATAATCATGTTTTTTCTTAACGCACGATATGTGTTACACGTCTGTCCATCATGGAGAGGGATGCCTAGTTTTTTTTAGATTAAGTTAATTCAATTTTCCTTGTGTGCTGCGAGGGTCTAAGGTTGTTTCCTGTACGGATTGTAAAGCCCCCTGAGGTAAAAATTGTTATTTCAAATATAACATTTATCTTGATTGGTTGATTATATTAAAAACTGTACATAGATCCTCAAAGATGGTTTGTAAGACGTACTGAGAACATGACAGGACATTGTGATTTGACATAGATGGAGATAAAAAGGATTTGCTAATAGTACAGATATTTTTCATCAGAAAACACCCAGCTTGTTTGGCACATTTAGTTTGATGATTAAATCCAGCATAAAATATCGCAGTGAGTAGACAGTGAACTGAATGACCTTAGAGTTAATAATTACACCCAATTTAAAAACAGACAAAACAACCAATGAGCATAAAATTCTGTCAAACATGGTCTCAATGTCCTCTCATAAAATACAATCTTCTTTTGGAAAAGTTCACAGTAACAATGAGAAAAGCTGGATTATTGTAAACAAACCAGGATGTCGGTGGTGTGGAGGCAACAGTGGTTACGTTTATGTGGGCTGAACCGGAGTGTGTCACTCTCTTTCTATATTATTTATGCAGATTCAAATGTGCAGTTAAAAAATGTCCTTTATTCAGTGATACTGATCAGCTCTAACAGAGGTATTATATATATTTATTAAAGCAACTGTAATCAACTGCATTGTAGACGACCTTGACCCTTTTTTGCTAGTATTTTTAAATAAACATGGATTTTCACAAACCAATAAATAGTGGTGTGGACGCGTCTTTGAATTTGGACTTTACACCAAGTCAAACAAAGCTTTTGTGTAAGTCTGTTGTCTGCAGAGAGTTAAATATGGCTTTCATGCCGTGCGAGGGACAACATAAACATAGCATGGTATCTCGAGGCACTCCTTTCATTTATGACAACAGAGCAAAGTTCAAATCTGTCTCAGTCATTCACTCACACACATCTCTTTAGGAATTGTATAACTTGAAAAGCTAAAACTCACTGTCACACTGTGCTGTTTCAGCACGCTCAGTCAGGCAGTCAGACTCAAAGAAACTCACACACAGGTCATCATTACATAGTAAACAACTATGCACAACACTATTTTTAAGTTAAGAAAACTAGTTATCGATGTGAAAGGTATATTATGACCTTAGTCTGGATGAGCATTGTTATTTATAAGAATGACCTTTTATAAGTTCTCCAAAATAGGGATTTCTCAAGCAAAAATGTATCATATGTCTTGTCCTTTACAATTGCCAAGTTAAACGAGAGATGACATTTAAATGTTTTCCTAATCCTATAAAACCCATTTTATCATTCTGATACACGCCTCCAAGTTTATTGGATCAGTTTGATGGGTAATATGCCTGTTCCTTAATCATTATGGGGTTATCTTTAAAAAATGAAGTATGACTTTCTGTTTATTTCTATTTCTTTCTACAATATGGTTGGCTTTTAAGGAAAGAGACTTATTTCTGCTTGGATATTGTTTATCTGCCTTGTTTCTGTTTTTTGTGTTTTCTTTTTAATATATGCTCTATTTTTGAATTAAAGCAAACGTAATACTGAGGGATATACGTATATATCCCAAGTAAATTATGATTTTAATCTATAGCAAAGGGAAATAGTTTTACACTAATGGCTGCCTCGAAGGTAAGCAACAATAATATTATAATATAGTGTATTTAACTAGTCTGAAAAAAAAGCTTAAATTCCTTTTAATATGTAAAACATTAGTTTTGAATAGCAAATTGGGTCTCTGAAAATTCTCTTTGATTGCTCACAATCACATTATTGACATGAAGATCAAAATAAAGAGAGACTGACAGATGTGCTGAACAACTACACTCACTGTTGGCAATGACATTCTGAGTCTTGTTCAACAAGCTGACCAGTTCTGTTTCCAGGTGCCATGATCATATTATAATAAAGATAACACAAGTTAACATCAGCTACCTACGAGCCACACAGCAAACCTCAGAGAGAAATCAGTGGTGGCCTGAACATGTGTCCACAATTTTGCTGAGTCACGACCAAGATTTTCCAGTCAGTTAAAAAAACATAGAACTGCTTTGGGTGTTGTGCAATATCCAAACATCCCTCACATGATACTGAGAATAAAGGCATTAGAGAAGAATATATAAAAATTCAAAAAGAGTCACCCATTAGAATTGACTAATAACTTTTTTTAAAGCGTAAGTGACAAATACAAAGTCTCTTGTAGCTACTCACCTGAGAAGTTGTGACCGCTTTGATCGTTTAAATCTCTGCCTGCTGTTTGCATGTCAAACCCACACTTTCACTGTGGCACTCAGACTCACTGTGGATCAGCACCTGACTGTGTGCCAGACTGTCAGTCCTGTGACCGCCCACTACCACCGTCACCATCACCACCCACTATGCCACTGATGGTCAGTCAAAAAGCCAAAACGTGTCCACACGGACATAAGACATCCGGCAGTCTCAGTGAAAGAGGAGAATTTGAGGATGGATGAATCAAAAGGTTTCCTGTTTTAACTTTCTCTCAGTCAGTACATTTGAATTCAAATAATGTTTTGTTCCCAGAAAACAATCCTGATTACTTAATATAACTTCCCGATTGTGTAATATATCCAATGCAGACTCTGTGTTAGCAGTTTAAATAACTTTTTAAGTGTGCATTGCGTTAACAATCAAGCAGCAGTGACGAAACTCACATCGCTGCAAACTGTGAACCGAGTGGAAGGTGACTGACCTGTTCTCTGTTTTGGAGCAGAAGAGCCCACTTGCTTTTGGAAGGTGGATCGCCGTCTTCTTTTGCGTGGATTTGCGTGTCAGCCCCAAACCGTGGCGTCGTCTCGTGGCTTGCACAGGAGGGTGGTGTCTGGGTGTTGAGGTCTGTGTGCTGTCGAGGTTTCTGCTGCTGCTGCTGCTGCTGCTGCTGGTGTTTGCCTCTCTCTCTCCTCCCTCCTGTCGAACACCACTCGCCCGGGATCTTGAGGACACAGCAGAGGCATCAAATTACCCATCTGTTCTGTCCACTCTTTGGTGTAAGCTCAAATCAGAAGTAAAATATATATAACTTATTTGTTTGATCGCTTGTTTAATGTTGGACACTGATTTGTGTATTGCCAAGTTAATAAAGGCGTAGTTCGCCATGTTGGGCAAAGCTCATATCTTTCTTTTGAGCATTAGCTAATGTTAAGCTAACATTATAATATAATACATAAACTAAAACAATAGGAAAAAAGAAAAAAGTAACTCTTGTAAGTGATAATAATGGGAAACTTTTTCAAAAATAATGATAGGCTAGTATCTCACAATGATTTGAGAATGAAAATGACAAACATTATTTATCTCAAAATATTGTGTGTCGAAATCATGCTAATAATGAGGCTAAAAGTAGCTGAAGTCAGGAGATGGCTAACTTATGTTTGCTCATTAACTGTCTGAAAGCCAGGGTAACATTATCCGCCGAACAGTTTTCCAAGAGCTCAACAATCTACGTATTTATTTAGTTTTTTTAATAACAGTAGAATAACCGAATAAAGCCAGTTGTGTAATGGGCCATGAGCTGTTGCCAGGCAAGCTACAAAGAGTTAAAGTTACTGCTTCCACCATTCCCGCCGTTTTAATAAGCTAGTTTATTACTCTGAGCGAGTTCTTGTCAATAAAGTAAATAATTTCTCTAAGGTGTATTTCCCCCAATGTGTCTTAGTATTGCTTGTAATATTATAACAACAAATAAAAACAATTTCCTTTAAAAAAATTATGATTCGTAATCACGCTGGTGAGCACAGGGTGTCACCACCAGCTCGCCGCCCGCCGATTTTTCTGCAGCTCTTTCCCTCAAGAACGCAATACTGTAGCTCAAGCATTTATGCAATTTAGGCCTATAAATTATTGATGTAACTTATTTTCCGGTCACGGTCTATCCATGGTTTTGAGTCTGTGTGTGTGTTGAGCGCAGCGCCGTCTCCTTTTTTGCAGTACAGTAGCCTACAGTAACTAAAGTAGGACTAAGCATACCTGTAGTTTCTTTCTGTAGACCTGTCTGCCCGTTTTGTGAGTGCCTGCCCTGCGCACTTGTGGCAGTTTGGGATGACCTCATTAAAATAGCGTCCACCCAGTAAAAAATAAAAACACTAGGCTACACCACTGGCCGAAGTCAAGTAAACTATAAATGTTCACTGACTTTGGTAGAGCACAGCCTGTTCTCTAGTGGTTAACACAATCTTAAATAAGTCACAATTAAAAGTTGACCTGGTAAAAGTTTCTTAAAAATATAAATATATATATTTTTCAAATCTCGACAGTCAACAATTTAAGCTCATATTTACTACTATATCATTTGCAAAACTATGCACAACAAATAGCCTCTGTTCTGTAGGCCTACATCTGTAGGTTTACAGACCTCAGACTAACCCCAACCTCAACCTCACGCTATTTCTAACCCTAAAACCATACACTAACATCTACTAGCTATTTGTTTGACTGATTCTGGCTTGCTTTGGTTTTAAACATCCGGTAACACACACAATTTGCAGCAAAAGAAGTTTGGTAAACAAATGTTTCCCTTTATCTATACGCTCTGCAAATGAAACAACACAAAACAGTGTATCTGTTGCCATTTTTTCATGCTTTATGTCTGTGTCACTTCACCAGCCTATGACGTTCTGCATTCTTTAGTGATTTAGACAGATTTGACAGTCTTGTGTGATCACCTTTTAAAGCAGCAAGATGTCAGTGTAGTTCAATCATGCTACTTCCACTGTGCAGCAGTCAGCTTGATTTCAGCTCCCTTTGATCTATCATAACTCTGTGAACTGAACTAAGACAGCTCTGGCAAACTTAGCTTGTTCACACATACTGTAGACACACACATCAGAATCTCTCTCACATGTTTCACAGTCCTCCCCACACATAATTTATATGCACTTAACTAAAAAACTTGAAGCCCTGGAGAATTCTCCTTTTACAAAAAACAGCAAGCAATCCTGAGCAATAACTTCTAATTGTTTATACAGTTGACTCACAGGGGGCTTGAGCTCTGGTATCTAAAATTGTTTATCATGTAAGTGCTTTATCTGTGCAAGACTCTCCTACTACTGTCTTGACACCATAATTATTATAAAGTGGAACAGACATTGTTTTCAGGCCAGAGAGGGGAGCAAACTGTTCAAAATCAATCTGTAGTGACACATTTTTTTATTTAAAATCAGTGTTGGCTCTTGATAATAGGAAATAGGCCAAATTGGTTAGCTTTTCTTCCCATCGTCAAACATAGGTGATTTAAGAACCTTGTCTTGGGGTTAAATTTTTAACCAAAGTACTAATTGGCCTTTATGCAAACTTAAGTATTTGATTGCTCTCAGCTTGGCTTCAGCTTGTTGGGATGAGCACCAAGACAAACAGGGTTTGTCTAGTATAGGCTTGCTTTGGTGCGTTAGCCACCCACGTCCATGTCCCGTATGAGCAGTTTGATGGAGACTTTCCCACAGATCTCTGCTGACTGATCGTCCCATGGACCCAGAAACAGAGCGTGTTTCCTCCGTCTATCTTGTACAAACAATTTGAGCGAGAGGATCTGTGAATTTTTTTCTCATCATCACTGTATTTCTTTACGTCTTTTTCTTTACAATGAAAGTCCTTTCAAAGTTTCAAGTGTAAATAACAAGGTTTATGACATGAATCACCTTAAGTGACACATATTGAAAGTTTAATTTACATGACAAACTCAGGTGTTTTTCATTGAATATTAAAGATGTGCTTTGTATGTGTGCATGGAGGGGAGGTCAATGCTGTTTGGTTATTCTGATCAAAACAATACAATAACAATGATTATCTATTTCATTACATTTGCCACCGTATAACCTTTCCACTATATAATAATTATAGTAACCATATAATAGTACCCATATTGACATCAGTGGTTGTTTTTAACCCACATATGCATGGCAAATTAAAGGCTAGGCAATTGAATAATAGAACAACATAAATCCAGATATGTTAAATGATTTGAATATAACTAAAACATATTTGAATGGCAAAAAGAGATAAGAGGTTGATGGCAGTAAAGTCAGTGAGAGAGACTCTGAGGTACCTAAGGTGGCAGCTTTTGCAACGACTGGAAACATTGAGCTAATGTGCCCAGTCAGCCCAATTGAAGGGTCCCATAGAGTATTTATATATGTAAGTAGTGACACCTGCTGGCCAGGATGAGTAGTTTAAACCATCTCTCCATTGAGTAGCACACAACCAATGAAATGTAACTGTAATTCTGAATGTTTGACCTGTGTTAGCAACTCCTTGAAGTTGTCCTGTTGACATCTAAGGACTTTTCTGCTTTGATCAAGATGTAGAACCCAAAATGTAACTATTAGAAATCAACTAATGGGGTGAATAGTGACAGCAACATATATCAATCAAACCATAGAAAATAAAGTTTGATTTCAATGCTTTCCCTTCTAAATATATCAATGAAATATTAAGCAGACTCAAAGAACAAATAGAGCCGTCGTTGACCTTACACTGTGAAAGCTCTGGAGGGCGGCAACTAAAAAGGGAAGTTCCCTATTTAGCATTACAACATACCTTTGCTATTGTCAAATAAAATATGTGATGACCTCATGGCATAAAATCACGAGCTCAACATCATGTGATGCAATTAGTCCTGATTGTGTACATGAGATAAAGCTCAATGAAGAAACAAACAAGCAGAACATGCCTTACAAACACTTGAGTGGAGTAAGGAATAAGAGTAAGGAAGACTTAGTGTCAGAAAAACTTTGCTGATTCAGTGACTTATTTTAAGATATACTGTTCGTATATGTAAGAATAAATGTTGCAGTTGGTTGAATACTGGCATATTTATATAAATCACATTGATGAAGTGAAATCACAAACTGCAAACTTTTGTCATATTAAAAACTTTCATTCTAATTAGTTAACCTAAGAAATGAATCCGATCTTTATATGAGAAAACGATGTGGTCCTTAGAATACAACATTGGAAAATAAAAGGCATTAATTGTATTTCATGAATTAGTGGAATGATGGAACCACATCTTTATTAACTTTTATCTGTACAGAAAAAAACATCATCAGTCACCAGATCATGCAAAGCAGTATTGTATTACGAATAAAAACAATACAAAACAAACAATATATACTTTACCATAAATATGGAGCCTCAAAAATATAAATCAATCAATATATTACAAAAAATAAACTCCTGAGATGACACTTACATACAAATACAATATGTGTTAAATGACTTGCCACATAGTACTGGAAATGGATCATCAGACAGGTTGATTAGCGGATCTTAAGTTTTGAGATTTTTTTTCTTTTTTTGTACACATATGATCTTGAAATGCAGCAACTGAGCTGAAAATGACCAGTCATCGCACTGGTTTCAATCCAGGTTGCCTTAAATTCAGTCCCACAACACAAAAAGGATTAATCACAGAAACCAACAGTTAAACATGGCATATTCATCTGAAAACCAGTGAAATGTCTGCGGTAAAAAGCAACCTGGAAAGTTGTGATTGAAAGGAATCTTAAAGGGAATGTAAGAGTAAGGTAACAGATACACATATCCTGTATGTATTTATATTTATATTAGGGTGACAGCACTCAACAGTTAAGTTGAGGTGTTATTGCACTACTGTCTCAATGTCTTCATGAGAATAATCAACAAATTACAATACTGTTGATAGATCTACACAGAGGTGAAACAAGAAATCACCAGTCACAGCTACAGATGTGTCTTTTTACTCTTTGAAATGCATTCAGTTACTTATCAGGGTTGATTGTTCAGTCACCAATATTCTCAAACCATTGGCAATAAATCCTGCCTGTAATACTTAATCAAACACTTGAAGTGAAGGAATGAATCTCAATTTGTAATCGACCCAGGTCTGCCCAGCTAACAAACGTAGCTGAATTGAAAACATGTTCACAATAAAGCTACAACATCTAGAGAGAGAGAGAGAGAGAGAGAGGCAACGTAGGGCTCAACAATGATAGAGTTCACCTTCTTCTCCAAAAGTCACACTGAGCCATTGGAGGAGCCATGCATAACAATTGAACACGGATGAACACATATTTCGGACTCCCTAACATGACATTGAACTTCAAGGCATTTAGACGAAAAGGGGGCAGCAATGACGAGCCCATTAGTCATTTTGCCAAGAGATACAACAGCTTGATTTACCCATCAAAAAATCCCCAGTCGTTTTTTTTCTTTTTTACTCACATACTTTCACTTACTGACCAAAACGTATTCACTGTGGGGGAAACCATAAAACGTCAAAAATCATTTTTCATAATGTGTATGAACCCAGCCACTTAATGAAAGAGTTATGTCACTGACAAAAGCTAAGTGAAAATATTTCACTATTTATTTCCTATAAGTGGCTTATCTCCCTTTAAAGTGATATATATTTGTATTCATTTACTTTATATTTATATATATTTATATATATACTGTATGTACATTTTGTCTGTAGTCTCTAATTATCTTTTTATGTACTTCAGATACAGTTCCTTAAAGTTTGCTCTGGGAAAAATAAATATGTTGTTATTCTATACTTCTTCTATATCTTCTATAATTCTATATCAATGACGTAACTCCTTCAGTCCAATAATTCTGGCAAAGCATCATTCTCTGAATATCCTACCCAGCAGGCCTCACTGTCACTCACACAGAGTATTTGAAAGTGGGGAAGAGGAGGGTACCAGGACAGAGGGGATACAGTACAGTTAACACACAAAGTTTAATCTCAGACTTGTTCACATTTAATATCAATCAAGTCATCACTGGCCAACAGTAAAAGGGGGGGGCCAGGATCCAAAAGGGGCTGACTACAGTTTGGCTGTGTCTAGTCAGAGAAAAGGCTGGCGAAGGACTTTCGGAGATTGCGAATGGTCTCAGCCTTTTCCTCGTCTTGGCCGTCACCTCCGGTGCTCGGGGCCCCGCGGAAGAAAGAGGAGTCGCTGAAGGCGTTGAAGGCATTGGTCAGGGACTGGGACTTACTGGGAAGGGAGGAGGGAGGGAAAAGGGAGGGGGGGAGAGCAAATGGGCGAGGAGGGAGGGCAGGAAGGACGGGACGCAGTAAATAAAGTAAGTTAGAGGGAAAAGTAAGGAGGGTAGTCAAAAACACTATATTGTACAATGATCTTTGAAAACATTCTTAAATGTTGACATTGTACTTTACCCCCCTCCCCCCATTGATTATAAGCAATATATGAACATTTACTATATTGCTTATAACACATAATTTAGATATAAGCAGATATAAGGAAATGTTCAGGTCATTAGAATAATAACTTCCTATGAAATGTGTTTTACTATTGTCGTTAATATACTACCAAGCAATTCATAGAGAGGACTTGAAGTCGCTGACTCATACATCAACAAAAAGAAAATGGACCTTACATCTGCTTAAAAGGATTTTATAGTAAACCACATATCATATCTTTATATACTGCTTATATGTGCTAAATAGTGAGGGCTAAAACAAAGTGTGTATTTCATAGTTTCAGTAGGTTACCAGTTGGACTGGAACACTTAAAAGACACTTTGAAAACAACAAATATTTTTGATAAATTATCAAAGAAAGGATTTAGATATTTAAATCAAATTTGTATTTAAATCACAAAGTATGGCCCATTGTGCTGACAAGACGGCTCTTACTTCAGAAGAGGGTGGGTTTTTGGCTGGGATCCTGGTTGTTCGTCCACAGCGGCCTCACCCTCAGCAGGGGCCTCTGCATCTTCAGCTGGGACAGGCTCTGGGTTTTGGGAAGGAGAGGCCGGCATGGCCTGTGGCTGAGCCTTAGCCGTAGACTCTGCCTGAGGAGGGGACTGAACCTGTGCTGGGGCAGGGGCTGCGGAGGCATCTGCTGGGGCAGCGGGCTGGGGTTTAGGTAAAGCTTTGACAGGGGGCGGGGTTTGTGGCTTTGGCTGGATCTGCGGCTTTGAATTCCTGCGAATTGGAGGGATTGGCTTTGCAGGTGGTGTGGGTTTGGGTGGCAGCTCTTTTGGTTTGCCAGGAGCTGGGGATGGGGAGCCCTGAGGCTGGGGCTTGGGCTGCTCTGTGGTAGGAGCTGAGGCTGAGGGGGAGGCTGGGGCAGGGGCTGGGGCAGTAGCAGTGGCAGGTGCTGGAGCTGGTGCTGGGACTGGGGCTGGGGCTCGGACTGGTGCTGCTACTTTGGTTGGAGGAGAGCGTGGAGCGGCTGCTCTAGCTGGGGATGGTGGTGAAGCTTTGGCTGGGGTAGAGGAAGAATCTGGGGCTGACTTTGCGACAGAAGTGGCTTTCAGCATTGGGGGAGGAGGCCTCTGCACTGGAGGCCTTGTGACCGAGGCGGCCCTCTGGACCGGGGCCTTCTGAGCCTGAGCTGCTTTCTGAACTGGCCCTGGGCTAGGTTTCTGGGCCTGACTGGGCTTTGGTACCGGTTCAGACACTCTCTTTGCCGACTCTGACGGTGTATCCACACTCTGTGCTTTCACTGGTGCACCTAAAGGATTAAAATATAAATGTATCAGATTAAACTTAAATGATTATACAACATATACAGGCAAGACGAGCTAAAAAGCCAAAATAAAGTAAAGGAAATAAATACATAGGCATATTTTTTAGCACCAGTTTTCTTTTTGTGCAGCAGTTTGAAATCAAGGCACTAACTAACCCTCATCAAAAGACCAAAGCAGAACATGATATAGGCCAGGGAATGAGCTTGAGTCTCGACATGCTCATTCACATAACAACTTTTCACATTCAAAGAACTCTAACCAACTCATCTGTCAAGAACAAACTGGAGCAAAGCAGGCTCTGAATATTTGGACTGCATTAACAACCAGCAGGTGGCGGCAGATCAACGGCTAAGAGAAGGTGACAAGTCCTTCATGCCAAGTATTGGTTGCTTTTATGCAAAAAGCATGTGACCAGCAGTGTGGTGAAAACGACATGAAGGGAGGAAAGGAACATGTCAGAGATGTGAATGAAAAACTGTAAATAACAAAGGAAGAGATGATACAAACAGGAGAAACAACAATGTGGACTCAAACTCAGGCAGCAAAGCAACCTATCACGCAGCAGAAAAGAAACACATGCAGTATGTGCTGAGTAGGAAGTGACTGGACAGGGACTGATTCATTTTCCTGGTCAGAATTATAGATGGGTATCTAAATGATATCCTCCAACATTAAATAGAGTTGTCTTTGTAGACAGCATGGAACGTGTATAAAAGTATGCTAACTTAATTAACATAAAACTTTAATTTTGGGATTTGAAATGAAATGATAACCATGATCACATGCTATGACCACAAGAAATGCATCCCACACATTGTCATTTAGTCATTACTGTAAAGGAAGCTGCAGCAAATGGCTATGAGTCTTATGTTTTCCCTAATGGTTGCTTGGGACTCAAATCGCATAAAAAACAAAGAAAATACTATTTGTACAAACATAATTAGTAAAGGGTGATAAAATATGTATTTGCTTGGATGCAAACCATGGATTATTTGTTAATTTTTGATTATATATGAATTATATTTATACAATATAATATAATTAATATTTGTAATCACTTGGCTGCTTTATCTAAAGAGGATGCAAGTCAACAAACTGGGTAAGCCTCTAACGTGTGCTACATCAAACCTCTTCATGTAAATCAGGAGAGATTAAGACAGAGAAGAACAAACTATTATTTATTACCAGATTGTCTTAAGATCAAATGTGATCAAATCAGTTATATGGATCCAAGCAAATTTGGAAATGAACATGCAAAGACAGAAAAATACACTTCTTTACATTGAAACTCTTCATTAATCACCCAAGCAGGTTTGTATTAGTCAAGAAAAATGTGTATTGTGTACTGTGTAAAGCCCCTTTGTCTTGTCTCAGGTATTATAACACAGAACAATGAGGGGTTAATTTACAACAAAAGACACACCAGGCTGTTTTTCACTACACATTCAGTTTTTGCAAAGTGGCCTTTCTTTCTATCTGTTATACCATAAACTCGCACTATTATGTACAGAACTTAATATGATAAGAAAGATTGAAAAGCCATTAAACATTCTGAGCTGACCAGAACTTGAACAGTGATCATGTGTAGCGTATTTATGAAGAGATTTTACATTTAATATCAGAATGCATACTAAATAAGAAAAACATCTCTCTATAAATAGGCTAATCTGCAACCGTGAAATACATTTTCTCAGTGTTAGATTAAAATAAAAATAAATTAAACTGCAATCCTATTTGAATATCTTAAAATCTCAACACTGTTGGCACATGATCAAATCTAACTCCTGTAAAACATTAAATGGCAGCCTCCCTAAACCAACCAGCAAAAACATATTGAACATGACAATAAGTACTGGCATTTTCCATATCCATGCAGAATTAGAAAACCTAATTCAAGTAAATAAACAAACATGTGATAATGGTTTTGTTCATTTACCAAACCATTATTATTATGTTACATGATGTTTGATAACTGCTTTTAGTAGGCACATTTAGTTTAACGCAGCATCCCTGAGCACAAAATCACTACAGTCAACACAAACGCTATGGCTGCAAATAAAGCCCACAGGCTGGTTAACTGCCTGGAGTGAACTGTATTCGCTTCTTAGTCTTGTGTCAAAGAGAGACACAGACGTAGCTTACACAGACAGCAAGGTCATATTATTTTCTTGGACAATGTACTAGTTTAGTTTCAAGGCACAGAGATAAGGATGCAGATAAAATACAAATTGCTCTTAGTCTTAAAGGAATCGTTTGACAATTTGGGAAAAATAATCCAAACATCCAAATAAACTTAAACATGAAGCTACAGCACTGCAGCATGTTAGTGTAGCACCCATAAGGTTGAGGTTGTCTACCTGCACATGCATGTTTATACCACAAGGGGGCAGATCACCTGATGGTTCATCATTGTTTCATGCTGGAGATGAACAGAAGAAGTCTGTCTGTGTGTGACTGTGTTGTGCTTGGAGATCGTTTGAGATTCTGACATCTTGCACATGTGCCTTGTGGAATTTAATAAATTAACGTTTTTCTACATCTATAATACCCTTGCGGTCTGAGTGGTGTGACATTAGCACAAAGACTGAAACGAGGGAACATTTCTAGCATTGGTTCTGTTAAGAAAAATCAACCTTCTTTATCTCTTTTCAGTAACTAATAACCTGTTGTTTCTTGGGTTATTTTTTAGTAATCTTTACTAACGTTAGAGAATGTCTCTTTCAAGTACTTCATTTGAGAGAAATCTCTTTAGATGGGAGCAGTGAGACTTTCCCTACACATACTTTGGCTCTACGGTGGAAGCACTTGTATTACAATGGAGAACAGTGGTCAGACAACCTTGAGGTTGAGGGCGCTGGCCCGAGGTCTTGTTTGGATCTGGCAGTCCCTCCTTAGGGGCAGCGCTCTGAGAGAGAGTGGAAGACAGATGAGAGAAAAACAGAAGACGTAAGATCATTTGTGAGAGACAGAGAATGGGAAAGAAAGGCAAACAAAGTTAAGCAGGTTTTAGTAAAATAATCAGCTGTTAAATGTGAAACGCTACACCAAAGTAACTTTCCTGCAGACCTGTTGGATTATGAACATACCTTTCCTTATACTCACAGGAAAATGTAAGCACATTTTGTATGAGCATGTGTCATTTAAATAATTATTTTGGAGCCATCCCTCAGAGATAATGTAAAATTGTAATAATTGGCATAGCTTTTGTTTGTTTTCATCACTTTTAACAGCATATAATTGGGACAGGCCTTTAATTCCTTCCGCATAAAAGTCTTCCTCAACAAAAATGGAAATCAATTTTTTTAGCACAGCATGAATTGTTCTTCTATAAAACTTAGGCCATGAAATAATTATCAATAATAAATGAATACTTTGATATAGCCTGTCTGTGGTTGTCTGTAAAATGAACTGAACTATTAAATTGTTCAACAAGCTAACCAATAAAGTAGTTTGTGTTGTGTAGCTATTCATTTTGACAAGTTACACAGCGACTGATACTAAAATCTAAGACCTGCGCCATTTTCTCTTTTAACACATAGCCACAACCGGCGTGTAAAATAGGTGTGGCTTAGGTTTTTACATTACGCTGGTTTTATATCAGCCTCTACCTGTTGGGGCTGCACAGTAGTCGGCTTCTGGCCCTGAGGGGAGCGAGCCGGAGAGCGGGAAGCACTAGATGACCTTGTGACCAGGGCTTGGTTCATCTTCGCCAGCACCACGTCTGAGATGAGCTGACGGTCCTCTGCCTGGTGGTCACCGATTAGCTGCATAGAAGAACCCACAACCTGCACAAACAGGACACAGATAACGTATCAGAAAGTGTGGGCCTTCTTTATTGAGAAGTGACATCACTATAATGTTGTTGACCCATACTAGAAAAAGAGTTAGCCGAGAAAAACAAAGAACGGCACAGAGGTCAACACATCATGTTTGGACAAAGCTTTCTGGTGGTTTTTATACGATTGCATCTTCTACCAGGTTTTATTTGTTTAGATTTGATGTTTTATGGTCAGAACAGTTTTGGTTTATATGGTCAAGGTTTTTATGGATACTTTGGTTTGGAAAACGAAGTGTTTTGTTTTAAAATATGTGAAAAAATATACAAAAATATGCCAGATAAGACAGAAAATGATATTATGACAACATCCATGTACTGGAACTCAGCAATTGTATAGCATCATTATAAAAGCCAAAACACTTATCCAGTGGAGATGACTCAGAGAATACATGTTTTTCACATTTTTCCTATCTAATCTACCTTTCACCAAAGTGCTGATTATTTTTGACATTCAGCATACTTCAAAGTGTAAGTGGGATGTTTAGATTATTGCCTGGAAACCGCAGGCTCATTGTGGCTCCTACATCATGTCCACCTCTATCCTCTTCAGCCTCAGACTGTCTCACTTGGTTTTGTTCTCGTAATTGTTCAAACTTTGTCATGCCTCCGTTCTCCTCTCAATGTCCAACTTGAGTTGAGTTTCAACCCCTGCCAGACATCTGATGTCCTCAGGTCCCATCTCTTTATAATTGTCTGGTGCCCCATCAAAGCACCAGTGGATGTGTTTGCCTGTTTAAGCGCCAGTCAAACTAAAAGCGTATTTATTGAGAACATAGCAAACTGTATTTAATTGGGAACAGACTTCTTCCTCCCCCATTATGTTTCCAAGTGGTATTTTTGATTTAGGCTCTGTCTGAAGAACAAATGGATTTCAGTAGATCAATCCACTTGTTCATATATCGTTAGCAATATGGCTACCACTAGCAGGTTGGCTTACGTTACTGTCCAAAGCAAGAAACAACCCTACAAATAGAAAGCCTGATCTATCTGCTGTGATCCAAGCAGGAAAGAACACCCTTTAGCTTAGTGATCCAGCTACTGTAAGTAGAACAAACTGTTTTCTTGAGTTGCTCCTTTTGAAAATGCTCTCTGGTAGGCAGCAGTGTATATGTCTAGGGCTTTTACTGTGAAAGGTAACAACAGAGAAAGTGTAGCTGTAATATCCGTGACAATGTGGGAGCAATAATGAGTTTGCACTTTTGGTGCAGACTAAAAAGCTTTGTGTTATTATTTTATTACTTTTATAAGTATACGCACAAATCAAGTGCTATTCTCTTCCCATTTTGGGCCGTAAATCATGTGTTTATAGTCACCAGGTCGAAACCCAGAGGCAGACACAATTGTATATTGAAGGTGATGCTTATAGGGAACCAATCAAAATACAGATGGTGCCATTATTTACAATGTGCAATCAACATTTACTTCATAATCATAAGTTAAGCTAAAATGTTCCTCCATTGCCACGCTAACCATATGTGCCGTATCACTGTTTATATTTTGGTCCAGCCACTCCGTGCCAGCTGCATGAAATTTGGCAAAAACTGCCCCAACTTTTTCCAAGTGGGCTGAGATGACCCACACCATTGAGTGGCTCTGCGGTTACTGCCAAAATGCATCAAGAGAGAAGCAGCTCTCCATCTTTTGGCTTGTTCAGTTGTTCCTTAAGCTGGCCGAAATCTTGGCCTCTAATCAGCTCAATCCTGTGGCCAAATGAGTCCCTCAGGTCCTCAGGCGGTTTTTTTCTTCAGTGTTTTTTCATTCCTGTTATTTCCAGAGCTTCCTTTTTGACCAGCTCACTGCTTAATTCCTTGTTGGCTAGCCTTCTACCTGCATCATGGCCTTGTATTCCTGTGCCATTTTCCTGAAAGTCAACAATGCCTTTTAGCATCTGCAGTCTTGTTCCCAGGAGCCGAGGTGAAGCGCCTGGGAAGGATCATTTGTAAGCTATACTTACTTTTGATTTAAATCAACTTGAATGCTCTTGGGTGTGAGTATATCTTGGCTGGTTCCTGGGATTTATTCTCTAGTTACTTTACTGCCCATAACTCAGGTGCCTGGACTACCCAGCACTCCTGAAACTCTGTTCCTTTATCAGAGTCTCTGTTTCTTCTTGTTTCTTCTTTTGGGCTCGATCTTGCTCTGTCCTAGCCTGTGTGTCACTTTGGGCCTAAACCCAACTCTGCTTAAAGTTGCGTTTCTCTCTGTCCGAGTCTAAACTCTTCTTCGAGGCTCTCTCTCAATCTGAGTCTGAACTTCTGAATATCTGCCAGAGTCTGATCCAGTTTCTTTTTCTGAGCTTGTATCTGAACCTTAACCTTGTCTCAGTCATCGCTGCACACTAGCCCCATGTTACAACCTTGGGCAATGAGCATGGCTTTAACCCCATGACCTGCTTTTCAGATTGAACTCTACCAGTTATCACAGTGCTTTTTGCTGCCAAAGACCAAATCAAGGTGAGTAAAAGCTTATCCCCTGAGAAGTTAGAAAAAAGTGAAAGACAATAGGGGCAGGAGACCAAGAGAGGTGGGCAATAGATAACAGATACAGGTAACCTTAAACTTAAACTAACACCAGATGTTAGTTATGAAACTAATAACTATAATATTAATAATATAATAATAATTCCAGCCAGACAAGCTAAGGCCCCACTAGTGTAAATTAGGCTAGACATGCTTAATTTAAGATTTAAAGACCATATTTGCCTTCTTATGGAACACAACTACAACAGGCTGATGTCAAAAGGTTTGTTAATGAAAGATGGAGGTAAATACAGTGATAATAAGGCAGCAGTCAAATAAGAGTTCTCTCCCTCCCTTCTTGGAGTGTTTTTTCTTACCTCAGTAATGTAGTCATTACCATCCTTGCCACAGATGGCTTTGACGGCACAAATATCCAGCCCTCCGAAGATCTCTGAGCAGGCATCAACCCACAGTTTATACCTGTCATCAAGCAAAACTGGATTAGTTCTACAAGGAGTAGTCTGTTAACAACAAATGGTAAAGAAAACACATAGGGTACCACTAACGTGTGTACAACAATGCTGATTTGCTAAATTGGCAGTGGGTCAAGAAGAGCTGCAGGTATAAAGCACAACATGCAGTGAAGGTAAGAACGTTACCTTCCTTACACCATTTAGCTTGTACTGAAAAATGATGGTCCTTGGACACTAGTTAACACGAGATATTGACTTGTGTATAACTTTAGCAAGGTAAGTCAGAGTAAAGGTGGAACATAACATAAGGTTGCTGCTGCTGGCTTTGGCAGCTGTAAAGAGGTCCATCACAGTTGCACTCTTAATAACTAAGACAAGCACACTGAAATATCAATACTGACCAAAAGGACAATCTAATGTGCAGATATTTTACTTTGTCTACAGATCATTTAAGATTACATTTGTAAGGTTTAAAGTCTAACTGTACTCTGTTTAAAACTCTCACAGATTAAAGAAGATTTAGATTATAATGGTTTCTGGATTTACATTGTGGCATTACGGTATTTTAATGGATGGCAAGATTAACTTTAATGAGGGAAAGTGGAAAACACCTTATTCTGTAGGGGGCTTCTGACTTTGTGAGATACATGCTTGCTTCCGATACAATGGAAGCTTCCGGTGCATCCATTTTTAGCTATTTAACGACACTAAACATCATACAACTCAATTGTTGTTATTTAGAATTTAATTTAGTATCTCTTTAAGGGCTTGCCAGTAATCCAGCATGCATTATTATTGTTTTTATTTGAATTATTATCTGTAACTGCTGTTAAAAGTAAGAATAAAACAACACCGTTTGCAAAGGTCTACAATCCAAATTGTAAGTATGAACAAAGCAGCTCAATGTAAAAAATAGAAATGTCCTTAGCCAAATTAAATTTAAATAAAATCACAGTGCCGCATCAATCAACTGCAATCACAAGCTGATTTCCAAACATCTGTGTTTACCCATGTGAACTGGTTTCAGCCCAATGAATCTAGTGTGAGAGCACATAGTGACTAACAGTTAAGTGTGCGACACAAAGGCAGCCGGAGCATCACTAATGTGGAAGCGGTGCTCACTTGTCAGTCATGGCTACTTGTTCCAACATGGCAGATCCGGTGTTGCTCTTCCAATTACCAGAGATGGATGTTCGCCTGGAGGAAGAGAGGAAATTGTGTGTTAAATCATTACAGACAAATTGTGAAAAAAGGTAATAAGAGATTCAGGCGACGGGCACAGCTGCAGGTTATGAGGCTGATCACCATCCAGGTAAAGATACTACAGTTTATGCAAAGGTTTACACAGAGCAACTAGGTACTGAAACACACCCTGTCTAATTCATTTAAGTTATCCAGTTAAGCACTCAATTCGCTGGTATTCCTTAAACTATTTAAAAAGGATTGCAAGAGAAAATGTCACACATTATTTAAAATCATAATTGTGTCTATAGGGTCCCTAGAAACTTGATGCAAGTGATAGCATTGACTATCCTTTTTGGCCTTCTGATGGTGCTGTTGCTCACTGTTACGATAAAGAAATTAAGAGACATTTATGAACAAAATGGTTTCAATTGGATTACTGTCACAATTACATGTTGAAGTTCAGGTATAGAACACACATAGGCTAACGAAAACTATAAGTAAAAGATGAGAACACACACATGTATGCTTTGTAGTCAGCGCCGATTTTCTGGACCCTGATGTCGTATTTGGCATCTATAAATGGCTCCGTGGTGCAGTAGGTCTGAGTGATGGCCACCACACTGGCAATGTCCTGGAAATCACTCATATTGTCCACTTTGACCTTCAGGGGGACAACAAAAGGAAAAACACAAATTATTAAAAGGAAGGCCATACTTTGCAATGTAAATACTGTTATTTTTTACTATAATAATAAACCTGATACTGATTCTGATAGATCTTATTTTCCATCAGAGATTGTACATTTTCCATTTTTGTAATAAGGGCAACACGGTTGATACCACTCTTATGTCTGCCCCTTAAATATGAAGCTAGAGCTAAACAGATCTACAGTTAGCTTAGCATAGAGAAGGGGCGGAGGGCTAAACAGCTAGCTTGGCTCTGTCTAAATCAGCCCCTCTAAGGCTCACAAATGAAAAACGTATATCTTTCTTTGGCAAAGACAACAGACTTCTGTTCACTTCAAACATAGGATAACTGATACCCCCTTCTTCCAGTCCTTGTGTTAATTAAACATAAAAACGCTAGCTAAGTAACAAAAACATGTAGATTGTGGGGGGGAAACTTCTGAAGCAATGGAGAGTCAGGACTCAGAAAGACACGAGGAGAGTTGGAGCTTTGATGTCAAACACTGATGGTTGATTTGGAGTTACAGCCGGAGAGTTGACAAGACAGGTGGTGTGTCACGAGTTGACACAGCGGTTGCCAAACCAATTCTGAAGAACTCTTTCTGTAGCTCGAGGTTTTAACTAGTTCGGAGTGTAATAATCAACATTCTTCATCAGTGAGACTAAACAAATATGGACCCTGAATCTAACTAGAGCTCTCGTCCATAGAAAAGAATGTGCGCCAGGGAACCTACGTCCCTGAACAGTAAACTACCTCATGGCGGCTTGTGTTCTGTCATAGACTGACAACAACAATGCGCCCAATCTGCTCCTCCTTAAAAGAGATAGCAGCAATACCCAAGGCCGTAGACCTATGCCATGGGAAAGGAGACAGTGAGAGGAGAAAAGGATGAACTGTGTCAAAGGTTGAATACCTAGGCAAATTATTCCCTAACAGATTACATTTCTAGTGTCGATTGTGTCTTGCATAATGTCACATCGTCAATAATGCAGACCTAATTAAAATACTTGGATCAATATGGAGCATGGAGAAGAAATAAGTGATGGTATCTGATGTAGTCTCAGTGTCTTAAAAGTGAGATTCAATAATACAAACAACACTGTACAGTATTTATCAGGAAGGACCCTCTTTCTTAATCCCTGATAACAGAGAATGTCTCTGTAGTCGAACAGAGGTCTGTGAGTGATGTGGGGGGAGGATAAAGAAATAAAGAAAGGCCCAGTTACACAGCGGGGGGACAATATCAGATTGAAAAGTCCAGGGGAACGATGTGTGGTGGATCGATGAGAAGTGGTGAAAAGAGGATAAACACCTCACCCAGAGAATATTAACACAGTTGTTAATCAATACCAGCACAACGAAAGGACAAAACAAGGACTGAGGGAGAATAAAAAGGTATGCTGCAGTCATAAAAGAATGAAGAGTAAAGAAAAACAGATAAGAGGAACACAGGGGACATTAAGAGGTAGTGTTTGTCGGAGAAAACATAACACAGTTCAAACGAACCAGATGTGATCCTGCTCAGAGTATTCAGCTATCTCTTGGAACAAAAAGGGATTTTAAAGACCGACCGATAATGCAAAATGCAGGTGTTCCCTTATTTTACTGATACATGTCTTGCATTCAAACAAGACATCACTGTTGGATAAATGTTAGCATATTAGCAGGTGGTTAATCATTCATGTAGTAACATTATATCACTAACTTTAGCATTTGAAATTGAATTAATCAACATTACCTTTCCCATTCCAGAGTGGGCGTGTCCTATCTTCACCACCACTGGGAAACTTGGAGATGCAATCTGAAAAGCAGTAGAATATTTAAAGGGTGAATAATGATGAATACCAAGAACGACCTCATACACACCGGAAAGAACCAGTTGTGAAAAATGAGTGGCTGTGAAGAACAATATCATCCGTTTACAGGTTCATGAAGATAAGTAGGTCTTTATGGGTCTAGCATTGCAAAACATGACAATCTCAACAAATAATTTAGAGTTTATACTTTGAGTTGTGTAAGTATAAGTTAAACAAATTATATAGATCTGCCAGGAGGTGATGGCTCCTTAGTTACTGTGCCAGAAAAGAGATTTGAACCTACATTCATTAATTATCGTATTATATATAAATACAGTATATATCAACCATCTGACACTGAGCAGCATTAACATACATTTGGAGGGCT
The DNA here is from genome assembly GCF_000735185.1 of Notothenia coriiceps. Taxonomy (NCBI): domain Eukaryota; kingdom Metazoa; phylum Chordata; class Actinopteri; order Perciformes; family Nototheniidae; genus Notothenia; species Notothenia coriiceps. The sequence goes on along the minus strand of NW_011345308.1, from coordinate 40,345 downwards.
GTTTCTGGACGTTAGATGAACAATGAACAACAAGTACATGTTTCACTATGTTAGGATAATTGTACGTCCGCCTGATGACTGATTTACTTCAACAAATATTACATTTCAACATAGAATTGAGTGCCGTGCAACATTCAAATGGTTGTAGAATGTAATACAACATTACACTGCCTCTGGTATGTTTGTACATCTGGTAAGGTTTTAGCTACAGACTATCATTTAAAAATTATTTCTGTCTTTACTGCTGTTTCTTTTTAAATGGGCTCACATGCAATACGATGTCTACTTTTAAACATTGGTCCTAAAGTGCTGTGTTGAGATGAAATTGCGTCAGTTTCCCTCCAAACAGCAATATTTGTACTCTAAAGACAGTATTTGTTTTATGATTATCGTTTCCATTTATTGCTCAATTCACTGACGTGTGATTCATCTGAAGAGAACACTTCTAATTTGTGTTTATGCTTAAAAACCTGCCCAACAACACTTTAATTGGTCTTAATTTTCATGACTAACTGCTTGAATGCAGCTCTGGTAGCCAATGGGAGGAGAGGGAGGACATCAAAAGAGGGTTACAAGAAGAGGCAAAGGATGGTCGTTTTTTTCCCCTGCGTTTGAGGAGGTCCCTAAATTGTTGAGTACATAAGAGGCTCCCTGTGTGCGACCCTCTCAGCATTCAAGACCAGAGTGTGAGGGGATCCGACTATTGTAAGTTTCTCTGTGTGTTGTCTCCAGAGAGGGAGAGAGACAGAGAGAAAGAGAGAGCAGTGGCAGCAGCAGCAGCAGCAGCAGCCTTCTCTTCAACTCGAGCCATTTTCTCCGGCTTGAAATCAGAGGTGTTTTTAAACTTATGAAAACATTTTTTATCCACAGCTGCATTTGAGCTCAGTAGAGCTAATCCCACCACTTCAACTCTTCTATCTGTTCCTTCCCCTGTTGCTGCCTGATCTGCTTTTCCCGTGGAACTTAACAGGATCAGAAAAAGGTTGCACAGCGTTCATCGAGTGGTGGAGCGGGCACAGTCATCATGGCCTTGTCCCAGGAGCGGAGTGCGTGTCTGGGCCTCTGGGTTCTCCTTTTGCTTGGTGCAGGCATGGAGGAGGTTGTGGAGGGATGTAGCTGCCACCCTGCACACCCACAGCAGCTATTCTGCAGCGCTGAGATTGGTGAGTTAATAACTGAAGACCCATTTAATTTCTGTTCACTTAAGAGTATACAGTAAAAGCTGCTGTGTTTAATACAGATAGAGAACTCACTGTGAAGGCAATCATTTAAAAGGCAGTCTATGATTTTAAATTTGGAGTCTGGAGGAATGGGACTCTGATTTGGATTTTTTATCAACTTAATTGGATTGTTTGGGAGGGGAAGAAGTGAAATCCTCTGAGAATATGTACAGTACTGCAACAAAAAAACACTTTATAAAGCTTTAGGGCTGAGCTTTTTGTATGTGAAAACAAAAAAATGTTGATTATTGTTTTTATTTTTGTGGCTTTTTCCATTTGTTAATGAGTTTTGCAGAAAAACCTTGACTATCTAAATATCGGTGATTTAAGTATTATATAGGAAATCTAAATGTAACATATATGGATTGTTAGGGCACTGATTATGGATTAATGTCCATAAGTGAACTTTCATATCATATTCATAAGAATTACACATTCATACTAGTTTTTCTGACCGGCCCTCTTTTTCCTATATGGCAATAAGCACTAATGTCCATTAGTGCTATTGTAACTTTTTTGAATTCTGGACAACCTGCTATCTGTTTTTCGTAGTTACATAATTGAGTCGTCTTGTTCTCTACCCTGTAAAAACAAACCCTAAAAAAAAAGCCAGTGCCTAGTGGCCCCCTGGCATACTTTCTATCTGTCTGTCTGTTTGTCTGTAGGGTTGTCTGCCTGTCTTTCGTCTGACACCCCCCCCATCATCCAGTTCTTTCTTGTCTAAGCTCAGTCCAAAACCAACACTCTGCTCTGACTTTGAGTACTTGGCTCCCGACTGTGGAAAGCTGGAGTATGTGCTTCTGTCAAAGGTTACACTCCAGCAGAGAAGAGAGACAGACAAAAAGAGAAAGTAGATGAAGAAATAGCTTTAGTGGCATTTTTGTCTTGTTTTTCTAATTGGTTTGTTTGTTCCTCTGTGTATAAATAGGTCAGTTCCTTCAAAGTACTCGGAAGATGTGTCTCATAAAAATAATCAGTCTGAAATGGAGGCTGAGACCTGTTTTCAGAACCACCATAACGCCAAATTAGATCTGGGTTATGAGAACACAATGAGAGTATGGGGCAGTGTTATTAGGCCAGAGTTTTACACACAGTGTTTCTCTTATGAGTCAGACTACACCTAAACCAGGCCTCAACTTAGACTTCTGCAACTATGCTTGTAAAGCACTCTCTAGTTGTTATATCCTTCTTCTGGTATTTTCTTCTATCATTCTTTTTGGCAACATAAGAACCTCAAAACTATTTAACAAGACACAGAAGCAATTCATGCTGGAAGTAAGCTGCAAACAGTACCATCTTAAGTTGATTTCATTGCTGGTAATACTTCCACAGCAAACGACTACATTCTTTTGTGGGATTAAAGGTTAGAAAAGCTTCCTTCAAGACTAAGACATCTACTGTCTAGTATTTAGACCCTGCGTGGGAGTCGCATAATACGTTGCTATCAGAGTGTAATGCAATGTTAGCATGTAAACAGTTATTACTCTTACAAACAAAATAAAAGATACAACAATTGTAAGTGAAAATCTAAAACCCATTATAACCAATTTTGTGTTCGTCTTGCTGTAAGCATCCATAGGGGCATGTCAATAACAAATATCAGTTTGAAGTTAAATTCCCCCATCATTAATTACTGCCTGTAATACTAGACTACTACAGTATAAAAACAGGGCATGTTCTTTAGCATGAAATCAAGTCTGTTGTATGTTTTCAGAAATCGTGTTTCTGACCAAGCCAGTCAAACACAGAACTTCCAACCAATCCTTGAAGCTAATGATTATTATTTAGCTACCAACCGACAATTACATGTACTTAATATATTACTTACTATCATTAGAGGCACTGTTTCTTCCAATGTTATCATTGTAAACTGTGTGACAGGACAAATAGTCAAATTGTTTTTTATTCTACTTTGATACCATTTTCTTTGGTTATGCTTGGGGACGGGTCTTTGTTAAGTTTGAATGTAAAAGTTTATCTCTGAATGGATACAAGAGTCCGGGCTCTTTTCAGGTAGGATACAAATCGTTGGACCCATGAATAACAAATAAGGAAAATCCCTCACTCACACTAATTGTGTCTTAGAAAACGTTTCATCTCTTGGCATCGGTTGCTACACTGTCCTGGTTGTTTTTGAAGCTGGTGGTGGCCTTTAGTTGACCTGACAGTGTTGTGAGAGTCGATGAGCCCTTTGAATAAAGCTGTACATCTGAGTAATATCCCATCTGGACAAACCTTAGACGATTCCCTGGCTGTGTTTGTGTATTTGAGATTGTGTGCATGAGTGTGAGTGTGTGTGTGTTGGACAGAGGCCAAGCCATGCCAACACAGCCTACTCCATCTCTCTCTCTTTCTTTCCCTCACTCTCCCCACTTCATTTCCATGTCTATAGGCTTGGTCTAATGGTCTGCATACTAACAATATCAGTGTGAAAGCCCGCTGACAGTCCAGCTTTGTGAGCATGACAAGGGTGCCGATTCATCAGGAAGGGGGGAAGTTACTTACTACATCAGTTCTCATGGTTTGCAATATTTCTCTTTGGTTATGTAGCTGTGAGGAAGATGCACAGCCACTTTTCCTCAGCAGGGGGCCTGGCCTGTTCATGGTAATCAAACAGCTGCAGCAACTGAAGTGAGTGGGTAACCTAGCCTGCGCAGTTCAAATATGTCTACATGGGGAGTAAACATTTTGGAGAATCTGGGCCAAGAGAATCATTTAAGAAAGACCCAAGAACCATGGAAATAATTTAGTTTGGCTTTTCATTCAATACTTATAAAATCTACAATAAATGTCATAATACAGAAAAGATTATCCCTGGATGGCGATCCAACTAAAACCAATGATCTGCTATAGTGAATATCACTTTGCTATTCTTGGATTATTGGCAATAGAAACTTCTGTGCCCATCCATTTTGCACTGATATAACGCCAATGCTCACAGTGCTAACTATTTGATCCTTAGAGCGCAGTTATGCCGTTGTGGATTATAACCATTATTAAGAGTCATTATTCTGCTCAGATGGGAACATTTTTATGGGGCAGATACTTCTCCAAAGCATTTCATCTACTTTACAGTTGCCAAAGTGCAGATCAAAGAGCTGAAATGAACAAAGAAGGGCAATAATATGATTATCATCATTGGTTAAGTGGTTATTTTTCCTGTGAGCATGACAGGCTTATTCAGGAGTGTAATAGTTGAGGAGGGTGTGCTGATGTTTAAGGGTTCAAAAGGATACTTGTCAGATGCCTATAAAACAATACTTGCTGTTTGTTTTGAATATGACTAACAGACACTCAAACTTCAAGTTGATACAAGTAGAGCAATCCTTTTGGTATCTGGGTTTGTTGAACAGAACTAGTTTGTATGTTATATGATGATGTGGATCGAAGCTAGCTTACTTTTTTCTCCTCCGAACAGCTGGCCAAACACGGTATAAAGTCGGAGAGTTTGATTATCGGTTTTGAGAAGTTATAGAAAGGTTGGACACAGCGCCCACTGATTGGATGTTGAAAAGGTGTGTGTGTGTGTGTGGGTGTGTGTGAGTGTGAGTGTGAGTGTGAGTGTGAGTGTGAGTGTGAGTGTGAGTGTGTGTGTGTGTGTGTGTGTGTGTGTATGTGTGTGGCTTTTTGACCATCAAACAAGTGTTCTTACAGAGTATACTTGAAGCTTTGGCTGATCACAGATACATTGTATACGTTTTAGTTATCGGCAAGCAAGATAATATTGAATATATGTTTGAGGTCTATCAGAGACCACATGTCAGTTTTCAATTGTTTAATAACAAACAGATCTTTATTCTTATCTCTTATTGTGGAATCAAACTGCTATAGTGCTACAACTTATTAATTTAGTTATATTTAATGCCTAAACAACAAATTGTTGGGCATATGCTTTGCATGTAAAACCTTGTCCTGCATGGTATACTACAATCTTTTGTTTAAAAAGACATGCACTGAAGTCAAAATGTAATTTCACTCAAATAAAGTATGGTAGAAAAGGACAAGCACATCTCAATTCTACTGAAGTACAATACTCTATGGCTAAACAGCACAATTATTACTGAACATGTATCCACAACATTGCAATGTAATAAGCATTTTATTAAAGTGAGTCTTTAACTTTTGCTTGAGGTTTTTAGGTCACAGCTGCTTGTACAAAGGTGAGTTTACAGGCTTGTGTGTCCTGATTATATAAGTTATTTTTTGTAGAAGCTCAAGATGCTTTATACTTTACTTGGAGCAACTTATCAGCATCAATCAATCAATCAATCAATCAATCAATCAATCAATCAATCAATCAATCAATCAATCAATCAATCAATCTGTATTAATCTACAGTTGGATGCAGGCCACATGTTTTCTGACATACTCTACCCTATATAAGCTAGCTTTGTGTGCTTTCTGATATTTTCCAAAAGGGACCCGTCATTGGACCAGTTGACGCAGTGCACTATGAATAAACTATTGCACTTCATACAAGTTCCAATTAACTTGCAGTCAGTCTGTTTGTTTGTCTTCCTGCTTTCCTAACTTCCTGGGTGTTTGCCTAGGAAAAGAATATTCTTCTCCTGAACCAATTTCCAAGAACGCACTGAGCTCCAGGGTGTAGTTATGTGATGAGGCGGAAAGCTCAAACAAGGGGATGGTTTGGGTAGCTGTGAGAAAGTTTGAGGGTTAGGGTCACTTTCTCTCTCCCTCTCTTATACTGTAGCTTTTACTCTTTTGTTCCTGGTTTTACCAAGGTCTGTTCCTCCACTTCTGTTTCTTTCTTCTCTGTTTTTATCTCACTCAGGTGCATCTAGAGGGGACCACATTTATTCTTTTGCCAAGAAAAGTAAACAGTTAGATATATACTACAGAATACTGTATAATCAAAGGCCATGACAGTCAACCTACTGTAAGATTTGCATTGCTAACTAGGTCAAACAATAAGGATATTTGAGTGAATTACATCTTAGTTGCCTATACAACAGCATAATCAATCGTCTTTGCTAAGCCCCACCACCAATTTATTATTGAAGCTAAGTCTGTCTAGCTTTACCTTCTTACACGGCGCATAATGCACAGGGTTATTTGAGACGCATTTTGACTTGAAAATTATAGTAATTTTTGAAAATGGGTTCATGATTTCGAATAAAATCGGTTCATGACACAAAAGTAATAGATTTCATTATGTTAAATAACTCCTGTCTGCTTCTTCAGGGCGTACAGACCGCAATCTACTGTAGGTTATTCGCTGAAAATGGATAAGTACTTCATTCAAACAATCCTAACTCTCCCTTTAGGCTAATGATGAGTAATGATACAACTCTATGCCTTTTCTTTTGCTGTGCCAATGCTTTTCTGTTAATGTGAGATACAAGCTAATGGAGCTGTCTGCCATGTTCAAAGTCACTCTGTAGGACTTTTCAATAACCTGAAAAAGCTATTGGCCTGATAGTACACTTCATTATGTTTGAGTGATTGATTGACCTACAACAGTGTTGTGAGTTTTAAGGAAATGTTTGACAGTGAAATGAATTTGGCAGTTAACATAATGACTCATGCAGATGTCAAAAAGTGCAGATTAATGGGTTTGATGGAAGGAGAAAAAAGCAGTTCTGTATGTCTGGGATAACACTGTTGTATTTGGCGCAGTGTTAACTGCATGTTGTGGTTTGTGGGACTGAAACATCCAACATTAATAATACCTTCAGTGTAATGAGGGTTTTGTCTTTAATGAGAGGTTGTAAAATGATACGGCTTCAAATGTCCTGTTGAGGAACCACAGACCAATTACCCTGCTACTTTATCCTTTTACTACATTTAAGTACAGAATAAAATAATATGAAATCACTTCTGTGCCAGACACGGTTTGGCTTGTGTTAGTATGCATTTGTTAAATACTGTATTCATAAATGTGTGTGTGTGGAGTCAGTTAATGGGAGTGTGCAAGCAGAGAGCTACTTGTTATTCCATGTGGGTTTTGATTTCCCTCCCAGAGGAGAGAAGGGACACATCCTGTATCACTACTGAGAGGGATCGCTGCACTGTCTGTGTGGGGAGAAAGACGAGTGACAAGCAAAATGATAAAGGAGGAAGGAGAAGGGGAATAAAGAAAGAAAATAACACATTTATCCATCGATAATCTAGAGTGAAGGAGAAAAATGTAACCCATTAATGGTAAACATGAATACTTATTGCATGTAAATCACCATCTTATCTTGCCTATGGCATTTCACTTAATCTCAATACTCTTTTATTGCTGTTTCTTTTTTACTTCTCCCGTCAGTGATAAGAGCAAAGATCTCCGGAGAGAAGATTGTGTCGCCTAGCAACAGCTCCTCACCTTACATGAAGATGATCCAGTATGAAATCAAAATGATCAAGGTGAGATCTCTGTACAGTACTAACAGCTGCAGCATGCAAGCATAATTGCTGCCGTTTATGCTGATGGGTGTATAGCTCTATAATTATGTGGGCATTGGCTACGCTTTCAGGAAAGGAAAACAAATTCTAATTGGTCCATTGATCAAAACATTTATTCACACCAGAAACAAAATGGTCCATCTCCATTTGACCGAATACTGGCCATTAGTGTCTGCTTCAAATGAAAGAAAGCCTGTTTTATTTCTATTTTGAACTATATTCACACGAGGGGAACAACCCTCAAGACACCAACATATACAGTTAAAGAGTTCAACTTTTGATAACATTACAACATTAATTTCACTCAATGTTAAAGAAAATATTCTTCTCTCAAGCTTATCAAATCAAATCATGTAAAGGTTCCCACCCTGAATCCAACAAGGTCTCTTTTTGGAGACACATATACATTGTCCTATTATTATTATTGCTGCTGCTTGCATTGTTGGCACATATATAGTGTATTTAAATTGTATTAGTCCAGCTTTGTACCCCCTTATTTCCTCTCCAATCTCTCCCTGTGTTTCTCTGTGTACAGATGTTTAAGGGTTTCAACAAGGCCAAGGACATTCAGTACGTGTACACCCCAGTCTTCTCCTCTCTGTGTGGAGTCAAACTGGACTCCAACAATAAAGCAGGCTATTTGCTTTCAGGTACAGTACGCAATGGTCAATCTATATATCACACTTTTAGTAGGAAAAGGCCACAGAAAGTTTAACCTTTTGGGAAATACATGTCTATTTTTTTCTCTACTCTTCTAAGAGTTAGGTTAGAAGATCAATATGACTTCCATGTGTGCATGGTACATGCTGCAGACTGCATTCAGTTAGAATCAGAAGACTTTTAATCATCTCACAGACACGCCTGAGCTTAGCATAAATACTGGAAAAAGGAGAAAATATCCCATTTAGAGCGAACATCTTACACTCCTTCTAATTTATCAAGTTTGTACAAAACAACAAGAACCAAATTAGCTGATTTCCCTCTTTTTAAGTTTTCTAATGTAACTAAGAAAAATAATTCTAAAAATGTCACAGCTTCACTATATTACGCAACCTGAATTATATAAACTGCGAACAGATAACAGCTTTGCTTAATCCTATATAATAGTCCTATAGGCTGTTAAATATATATATATATATATATACACAGCCAGACAACTACTGAATGCAGGATGACATTTTCAATAGAAGTGTTGTGATGTCCCAAAACAGGAAGTATGTGGAGTGATGGGAGAATTTCCATTGGTCAGTGCGACCTCGTAGAGTCTTGGGACAACTTATCCGTGTCACAGAAGAAGAATCTCAACTACAGATACCAGATGGGCTGTGAATGCAGAGTGAGTAAGGACTGTTTGTTCTCTATTCATTCCTATTTATCTTTGACCCAGTCATAAATCTGCCCTCGAGTAACCTCCAGAAACAAACTGCAAAACAGTTGTTTTTCTCATCCCTCACTCAAACTTTTTCTCTATTTGAGTACGAAAGACTTTAAAGCGTTTTTTCTTTTCACAATCAACACTCATTCATAGCTTCATGTGTCGATAGAGAAACATTCTTTCAAATGTAACCCAACAAAACTCTCGTTCTTAACACATGCGAAGCAGACTTTAGCAACAAATAATGAGGCTACTCAAACATTGTATCCACAGATCAACACCTGCTACACAGTGCCGTGTGCGTCAACAGGAGAAAACGAGTGCTTGTGGACGGACTGGCTGCTGGATAACAGCCTAAATGGAGAGCAGGCTCGGCAGTATGCGTGTATCCGTCGCTCTGACACGACCTGTAGCTGGTACCGGGGTGGACCCCCACCCGAGAAAGACTTCCTGGACCTGGCTGACCCTTGACCTGTAGTTCTGACGTTCAGTATACTCCATTTAACTCCTGCAAAGTCCTGAGAAACATTTCCTGCTTTTGCTTATGTAGCTCAAATTTGACATGCAAAGTAGCAAATTATTTTGTTTTTAAAAAATGTGGCTGAATTCTTTTTTCATATAAGGGAGTTTAGCAGAGTTCAGGAAAATTGTTGTAAACGGCATGGGCTTTTAGAAATTCCTCTGTCATTTTCTCTCACATTCCACGCCACCTTCAATTTTCCACAAAATAAGATCAGCAGCAGAGCATCTACTGTAAATGATTCACACCATAGTGAATCTTTCCTTTATTTCTGATGGCCTGAAGGTAAATTAATCATCTTGGCAAACACTAACGACTTCATTTTTGTTGATGTATACATTTCAAAAGGCTTGCATTTACTGAAAGTATGAGGAAGTTGGACATTTACTGTAAAACAATAGGAGGAAAATAACAGAAATAATCTGCCAACTTCTGCCACAATCCTGCAAAGTTTACTTCACACGCTGTAATCAAACATTACCAATTGTTGGCAGGCTGACTGCCACACATCCCACACATTCTGATGTTGAATTTCTCCTTTATATATTATCGAAAAATTGTCCCTTGCATATGAAAAAGCACTGTACAGTATATACGTATATAAAGCAAAGCAACACCAGGCATTCTCCAATTAATAGTAATTTGATAAGATTTGACACATTATATGTGACTATAATTATTTTCACATCTAAATCATCGCAGTTTATAATCTCAAACGGCTGAGAATGTAAATATTGTACTTGAGTAAGAAATAACATTTGAAAGGCTAACCCGTTCTTGTCTTATAGCGTATAAGTTGTTATCTTGAGGTTTTGTGTGTTTAGTTTCCTTGGTTGTACTATTTCCTTTGCCAAAAAAATCTAATCCAGCAATTTAACAGCAGCACTGCCACCTGTAGAGGCCAAGCCCCCGCTCCTTAGAGGAAAAGAGGTAACAGGACACGGTTCAATTCAATGTCTTTGAACTACTTATAAACAGGAAGTGGATTCTCCAGTCCAAGAAAAGATAAAGATTAACCAACAAAAAAGAGAATTAACTTATATGAATAAGCTATAATTAGTGGTTTAATAGGCATTATTTGATATGATGTGTCAACATTTATTAAAATGCCCAAATCTGAATTGACCCCTGTCTTGTTACTGGATTACTTCACTAAAGTGATACAGATTGAAATGCATTACTGCTTACTTAGTCATGCATGAGCCGCTATTCAAAAGTCATGCAAGCCCCACATTCAACAATAACATACTTAAATGTAACCTGCAAAATATAGTGCAGTGAAATCAAACTATTTGGAAATAGCTCAATAATTAAATTAAGGCTTTTATGACATGACATGATAATTATGCATAATAACTGTATAGCTTTAGTGAAGCGCTATCAAACTATTTCACGTTTGTTTTATACTGAAAAAAATGGTTTGGGTTTGTATTTATGTCTCTGTTTCTGTCTATAGAGTTTTCTATTTCCATGTACCAAAAAATATTGTATATAAAATGTCTCAATGTAATAGTGTGACACTGACTCTTTCTTTCTGCTCATCACAAACCAAATGTTACCAAACATGATCATTTACAGTACTTAGAGATGACAGGACTTTTCGAGCTTTTCAAAGGGTTGCTGCTGTTTCAGAATATCTCCAACAGAGTAGTAATGAAAAAGCACTCAAAATAATACTCATACTTCACCTCTACTGTATATTATACTTTAAAGGCATTTTAGTGAATATAGCAAGTAAAATGCATAAAGAGAATCAGCAAGGGCACTTATCTCATGAGTTACACAGTTACATACTACAGTTTATATATGTCTTATAAGGTAATCTTTCAGTTACCTCAACACATGTTTGTGACAAAAATAACAACACTTATCTGAAGTAAGTGTTGTTATTTATACCTCAAAAAGGGTAAATGGCAAGTTTGGAAGTGATTCAATATTTTTTTTACCAGAGATATACCAACAAAATCTACAGACAACATGACTTTCTGCTTTCAGAGAACATCTCACTGCCCTGAGACAAATAGTTAACTAAAAACACGATACTTTGAAACTTTATGGCTCAACACATTCTGTACATTGATGAGAACTTGCTGAAGGTTTCTGACATTATGCAATATAAATCTTACCATGTCTTTGTAGTTGGGGTAGAAAGTCTGATCAATGAGAGGGATCTTATCTGAACCCAGCTTCTTCTGGTTATTGGTCAGCTGGGAGAACTGGTGGAGAGGAGGAAAGAGAGAAATAGAGGGAGAGAGTTAACTGTGATTTAAATCATAGAACAGAGACATTTTTCTTAAAGTAATCATTTAGATCGTTAGAATTGTTGCTTGAAACCAAGAAAAAGACACGAGTCACCCTAACAAAAATGTAAACTGACAGCTACAAGCTCCATTAAAACATATTGAAACATCTATTCAATGCAAAGTATAGCTAATACAACTTTTTTGTAGGTTCTTGCAGGTGTAAACTAGTTTTGCTGAAATAGCTTACAGCCCAAGGTTTGTCACAGAGGTTGTAGATGGAATCCAGAGAGTTGACCGAGGGGATGCCCGCATACTGCAGACCAATGATCAGGTTTCTAAAATCCTCGTTCTGGGCCATGCTGAAGGCGTGCTGGCGCACCAAGACGAAGTCAGGCCTGAAAGTCCTGGAATGCAAAGATATAAGGTCGAAATAAGTATATACATATTAAGTTACTTTGTACCTCATTTACACAAGTATTTCTCAACACAGATACACAACAAAATTACATTTATGACTGTATGAATCAAGTTCACTTCACATTGCCAAAGAAAAAAGGGTCAAGGTTCAAGGTTCTTTATTTAGTCATACGTTCAGGTTCAGTTTCATCCCACAGGAAATAAGACTGTTAAACACCTGAACTGTTGAAGCTAAATCTGTTAAACACCTGAAAAGTTGAAACAACATCTCTAATATTCCTCTGGCTGCTACTTAACAATTATTTTAAAATCATTTATCTATTTACCTATATCCTATTTCAATAACTTGCATATAGACTCTTATTGCACTATTTCACTTAAAACTATTTTTCTTTTTGTATTACTATTTACTTGCAATATATTTTTTCTGTTTATCTGTGTTTTGTGTTGCTCTATTGGAGAAGCCTGTGACACAAGATTGTATTGATATTTCATAAAGTCAGACATTTGGATCTGGCTGATGTTACAGACCTGCATTTTGTGTGGAAGAAAGAGAAGAGATGGCATTAACTAAAGGTCATGGTGCAACGGGAAAACCCACAAAGCCACAAGTGAAAGGTAGAGGCAGTGAGAGAATGAGTCTGTCTGACCACATGAATAACTTATATCGGACTGAGGAAGAAAGACAATGGAGCGACCCATCCTCAGCTCTCTGTTGTGGATTGCTAAGTAAAGGAATTTTACAAGAGATCTACTTTTCCTGGCACACAGGAGCCAGTCTGATGGTAAATGACGCCTGAAGTGGGTAATTGATGTTACATTTATTTTTCCATTATCTATAATGAAAATGACACATTCATTTTAATCCTAGGAGTTGTATAAGCATCACTTTCAGTATCAGTGGAAAATATATCTATGATGTGAATCATTATTCATAAAATAAATGTAATAAACAAGTGAACCCTTCATGTTTGAAATTGTTTTCCTGGCTTTCTCTTCGGAGATTGCAATTTCACGTCATTACGGCACATTGAGTTTGGCTGTAAAATGTTGTGATTCAGTTGGATGTTACCCATTGATGATGCCAGATGTTTTCCTAAGTGAATTAACCTTTTCAAACCGTGACAGTGGACCTGGATCTTGTGCACCTTAACAACATTAAGCAGAGTATCTTGAGAGAAATGACGGATGACCCTTTATGCTGTAAGTGGGAGCGGCTGTAGTTATGATGAACAACACACAATCTCTAGTAAACAGGCACTGCTCATATTGTTTTATAAATAGTGTTTTCAGAAAGAGTATTGACAATAGGGTTGCAAAATTCCGGGAATTTTCAAAGATGGAAACTTTCCTTGGGAATAAACGGGAATTTATGGGAATAACTGGGAATTTTCAAAATTGAAGGTTGGCTCTTCATAGGGAACTTAAATATTGTTGGGGAAAGTATATTTTAGCAAAACAAACAGATGCCATTCAAGTACACTTGAATATTCATGCCATAGCACACTGCTAACTGCATGGCTATTGAGACCACACCCCCTACAGGCACTGTGCATTCCTCCATCACATGCACAGATGAGTAATATTTAACTCAACATTCATGTTTTCGTTCTTCAATGAAACAAATAATTGTTCAGTAAAATAATTAAAACTTGTTCTGTTCTACTTAAAACAAATAAAAAATCTGTTGAAACGTCATGTTTTTGTTTAATCTTGCATCGAATATTTCCAAAATTCCCCAGTTTAACTTCCCACGGAAACTTTCTGGAAAATTTCCGGAAAAATGTTCCGCCCCTTTGCAACCCTAATTGACATTAGCATTTGTTCACTCTTGCCAGGTAAAAAAACAAAGAAAGTGCATCTCTATTAGAGCACATGGCTGATGCAAAACAACACATTGATGGCAGGGATATAGCTTTCAGAATATGATGTTAAATAAGGGATGGATCTCAACAAGTAAACATTATCAGACAGAAATAGGTTCCATGTGTGGGGTTTTATGATCCATTACCAGATGGAACTGCAGATTTTACGACAGGTGTACGGCCAACCCTACTTCTTGAGCCACCGCCGCCCTTCAGCCTCCAGAGCAAAATATTAAAAACTGAAGCTCTTGAGCTCATCGAAGCCATTAGTGACCCGCAGATTAAAGGCAAAGACTGAATCCAGCTCAGTGATGGGTTGATAGTGATAGGGCATGACTCCTGTTATTCTTTCTTTTCTCTCCGACTATGAAAAAGGTGGGAGTGTGAGGAAAGGCAGAGAAGGAGAGGGAAGAGGAGAGAGAAAAGAGACAGAGGAAATAATACAGAGTAAAAGAGACATAAAGAGGGGTGAGAGAAAAGTCTGGCACTCGGTGGCCACCACAAGCTCTTCATGCACAGAGAATACTAATCACACTCTTCAGGAAAGTATAAAAAGACTCTGCTGGAGAGACACAGCGACTAATGTGACTGATATCTCTTCATAGCTGACAGTAGGCAGCGAAGATGACCCTCCATTCCAATCTGAATCAGTGAGTAGCAGGGCTAGAGTCGTCCCACTAGCTTTCACTTTGCTTTTTTAACCGATATATGAGTAGCTAGCAGCAGTGCTTTAAGCTAAATGTTCACAAGCTAACACGCTTAATCTCACAGTGCACACATGCTGGTAAATAGGTGTTTCATTTAATGTTGTGGAAGAGCTTGTTTGTTTCACAGCAGCATTAAAATCATTCAGATGGGAGCTTTAGGGTGTGCGGATATATGTGTATTGCTATTACTCACTTTATTTGACCCAGCACTCATCGGATTCTGTGATGGGTGTTTCCTTTTCATATTTTGTATTGATATGTTTACATCTGTTAATTAGCACTGAACACAAATCAAAACTAGGCTGATGGCATTCGTTTTCTGGGTATTCTGTCGTAAAGTATCATAAAAAAAATAAATGTGACATTATTATGGCGCTACATGAAATCTCAGGGGATTGCCACATAATTTATTTTAATAAGCGTTTTCCAGGCAAACCATGACATAGTGTCACAACGTTGCACTAGGTTAGATTGCCTCATTAAAATGATTGTGGGCACTTTTGTTTGAGTCATATTTTCTAAAAACTACAGCGCCCAGGAAACTTATATTATAATATGTGGACGTTACTTTGATTATTTCTGATGAACTCTTTATTGCCCGGTAAATGGGTGTTTTTTTTCCTGAATGTCCTCAACCTTTAGTCGTTTAACATGATGCCAGAATAAACAGCAGGGTATTGCTGAATACTTCAAATGTAGGGTGGATATTTTAAAAAGCCTACTGAGCACCACAAAAGGATGTTGAGAGACGGACTACAACATTGTTGGTTTTCAAGGGATTTGTTAAACCTCTTAAGCCCCAAGCCTGTTTTACAGGTTCCAGGCTCGAAAATGACATTCCCAGAACAAATGACCATATCTTCCCTTCTACAAGGGTTAAATTAATAATCTTTTTTCTCAAAGTAATGATAAACCTGTGAGTTGAATCTATAAAAGTCAGAATCAATATAGATGTTTTTTATTTTAAAGAAAATTCAGATTGAACATGGTAAAAAACTGTAAATTATAGTATCCGTCCAAAACATATGTTGTACTTATAGTGAAAACTACCCTTGGATGATGGGTTAGTAGACTAAAAGCTTTAGGAATCCAAAGTACAACATATAATAGGTACCCTGTATCAAGATTGATGCAAAACAAGTGATATTTGACCTTTTTAGACGGATTTAGCAAAAAAACCCTCTTCTGGGGGCATTTGGGTGGATTTTCCTTATCTCTGGCCCCCCTTCTTCGATTTTGACATGTGACATCTCTTTCTGACCGTTAGAGCCAATAGAATCGAAGGGAAATCCTCCCGCACACACTCATGTTTAAAAAAAAAGGTGGCGTCTTCGCGCATTCAATCTCGCTACAGAGCGTAGGAATGGCCTGCTCTACTATTTAAAAACGGAATTGCAGTTTTATTGCTTATAGATTATCAGAACATTCAAAGTGACGCAGCCACATTGGATATTAACCTATGGATTAACTACATCAATCGGTTGTTATCATTGTAATGCAATTGAAGACCAGTTTTGACCAGACAAAACCAAGGTAAGCCATGTTAGCGTTGTGGGCTACGTAGCGCCACATGTTTTGATGTACGTTTTTGTTGATAACGTCGCGAGTTTGTATCTTTCAGTGTGTAGGTGGGCACCGTTAGATTCTGTATCTTTACGATCATAAACGATGTGTTGGATGTGCAGCTAGGATAAGTAATAAGGGAGCTAGGAGTGATTTTCGGTGCAGTAATAGGTTTGCATTTTTCGCTCTGGGCTAATTCAGAGGCTCACTGTTAGCATTGTGTGAGAAAAAAAATGAAAAAGATCAGTTAAATGAGTTTTTTCCCGTTAT
>NW_011345308.1:0-23748 GCF_000735185.1 Notothenia coriiceps | reverse complement strand
ACAGAGCGTAGGAATGGCCTGCTCTACTATTTAAAAACGGAATTGCAGTTTTATTGCTTATAGATTATCAGAACATTTCAAAGTGGACGCAGCCACATTGGATATTAACCTATGGATTAACTACATCATCGTTGTTATCATTGTAATGCAATTGAAGACCAGTTTTGACCAGACAAAACCAAGGTAAGCCATGTTAGCGTTGTGGGCTACGTAGCGCCACATGTTTTGATGTACGTTTTTGTTGATAACGTCGCGAGTTTGTATCTTTCAGTGTGTAGGTGGGCACCGTTAGATTCTGTATCTTTACGATCATAAACGATGTGTTGGATGTGCAGCTAGGATAAGTAATAAGGGAGCTAGGAGTGATTTTCGGTGCAGTAATAGGTTTGCATTTTTCGCTCTGGGCTAATTCAGAGGCTCACTGTTAGCATTGTGTGAGAAAAAAAATGAAAAAGATCAGTTAAATGAGTTTTTTCCCGTTATATGGATATAAAATATTCATAGTTTATTAAATATTAAGGTTCCTTAGACGTTGTTTCCTGCAAATGACGCGATTTCGGCCCGGAACCGGGTCCATGGGGCTTAAGAGGTTTTAAGAAGAGGAAATCAAATCAAATAATACCTGACTTATTCTTTAAATTACTTTGTGTCATCATTAATAAATGATAACCCTTGTGATGATGCATTCCCTTTGCCTCTCCTTAAGCATGCTGACAGTAAATATTTATTTATATTGTCGGGTTGTGGTTTCCTCTTGGTGGATGTTTTTACTTAATATTTGTTATCTCAATTGCAGATATAAAGCCAATAAAGAAGGTAGACAGGAGCTGAATAACATTTAGCCTCATGTTTGGAAAACATTAAATCGTCTTCCTGGTTAGGGTTACTTAGCAAATCACTGCTTTGACTTGAAATTGATAGACACAGTGTAATTACCGAGACAATTGAAGATAGTTGAAACCGTCCAAGTCGTAAAAGACTGCAATGAACTCAGGCTGGCAGGCAACAAGACAGATAATTATCTTGCAAACGCATTCATTTTCTCCACAGCTTGTCCTTGTTTGGCTGAGACAGAGGCGATGATACAACTATGGAGGTCTCTGAGGAGCTCTGATTTAAAAGAATAAAGCTTCTGTAGACATACTAGTGTCGGGTTAGATGAATGTGAATCTTTTTGTCTACCAACCAAAAATTGAAGTTTCCCTGAATCTGCATTATCTCAGGTCAGTGTTTGTGGGTGGACATTTGAGGACAAACCGTTCATAAAGCATAATTACAGGGCAGCGAGGCTGATCATCAGTCTGAGGCTGCCGTCTTTATTTCCTGTTGGTTTTGTTGGTGAGCAGTGGGAGTATACTTAATCTCTGGCAGTCCTCAGCGGGGGCGCTGGTGTCTGTGTTGCTGTGGTCTGTGGTGTGTGATTGTCTGGTTTACAGTGCGTTCACACTGTGCCAGTCTGTGGGTAATGACTGTGGTCATACGCCTCCGTCCTTTCCACTGTTTAGAGCTTGCGGTAGACAAATAGCTTATTTCAAAGAGGAATCATTTTGATTTCCCCAAAAAGATATTTGGATCATCTTTAATTTATGCATACAAGTTATATAGAAGCTCTGCGTCCGGGTTTGAAAATAAATCATAGTTGTTATTATTCTTTTTTGTAAAGAGTCAAATGTCTTCCAAATTATGGAAAGTTTCACAAAGTTATTCAGGTTGTAGGTTTTGGATTTATTGTCAATGGTTGAGGTTTGGTTGCTTTTTTCGTGGTTGTAATTAATCTCCATGGAGTGTGTGTGTGTGTGTGTGTGTGTGTGTGTGTGTGTGTGTGTGTGTGTGTGTGTGTGTGTGTGTGTGTGTGTGTGTGTGTGTGTGTGTGTGTGTGTGTGTGTGTGTGTGTGTGTGTGTGTGTGCTACTGACCTGACCACTTTGGTCCCGCCCCGGATGACTTGCATGTCCACGCTACAGTTTCCATTTGAATAAGAGACGAGGTTCACCTCTGAAAACTCGGCCTACAAGAATGGAAAGAGAACACGAGACACAGACATTTTATAAAGAATAAGCAGAATATCTAATAATTCTACCCTAAATAGTTAAGGTTGTTGTAGAAGACATTATATTTTAACTTGTTTCTATAATAACAGTTGTTTTTATACTGGGTATATCTTTTTTTTATCATTTTCATACATGGGTAAACTGGTAAATAAATTATTTTCTCTTTTAAAAATGTATTTTGCAGAAGCAGTGATAGAAAACGATACGAAACACTTTAGAATTTTAATGAGCAGTTATAAAACTCATTGTATTTTTGACATTGTGACAAACATCTATTTTATTTTATACATAAACTATATTGTTATTCGAGAGTAGAATAATGCATGTGTGGTTGCAAATTGAAGATTTGTCTGTGACTCACAGCTGCCGACTCCGGTCTCCTCTTGTGTCTATTTCTGTTTCTGTGTGAAGGCTTGAGGTCGTAATTTCATTGTCAACATCTATTAGCTGTGAAGCTGCTCGGCCTTCAACCCCAGAAAATATTCATTTCGGTTTTATGCACTAACCAAATAATGCAAAAAGGAAATTGGTTTCCTGGTTAGGATGGTTCAACCAATATGAAACCATAAATGGCACACACTTTAAAAGATAAGGAAGAACTGATGGCTTTACAAGTGTTATATATATATTTTTATCATTGTGTAATGCACAGCACAAATTACATTTTTGCTGAGGATGACTAGTGCAAAAAACAAAAACACTCAGCAGTGTTTATGGGGCAGACATGGTTTGAAACCTGTAACACAGATTCCTGGCAGATAATCTATTTGATGTGTACAATGCTAATATGCTAACAGTTACAATGCATGTTGATGTTTAGCAGGTAGGCTGTATGCTTTACAGGTACTTTTAGCATGCTAACGTTTGCTAATTTATGCTGTACAATGTAGTCTACAGCTTAGACTGTTTGTAACACCATCATTTTATTCGTAACCAGGGGGAACGCTGTAGATTTAACTGAACCTTTCCCTAAGGACACCTAGAATATCTGTAGATTTTCTTATACAAATTATTTCAGTATGCCTATCTCCAGATATTTTAATAATAACCAAAGATGTTAATCTCTAACTGGAGTTAACGGAAACTTCAGGGGTTCACTCATTCACTCAAGTCATTAAGATTTCTCGTCTATAGGCACATACAAAGAATATCTGTACAAAAGTGCATGGGTATCAATCTAATAGTTGTTTAAGTTTTGACCGAATGGTGCAGTCCAGGAGAACTGCTGCCATCACAGGCCACACCTCCTCCTTTCTCTGCAACCACAACATAGCAATGTCACATGTATTCACTCTTTTTTCTGGAGTAACACCTTCCAGTATATATTTCTTAGTTCTTTGGAACTTTAACTTGCTGTACAAAGTAGTCAGTCGGTGCAAACGTATACATTTTCATATTAGAGGTGAATGTGGTGTCAGTTCACTTTCCTCTCTGTTCTGATCCCCCCTCAACCTTCAATAAATGATTCTGTGTCATCATAGGTCTATAGAAATCTATACGATACCTGCTCCACTTTGATGTCGTAGTCACCAAGGACCTTCTTTCCCCGAAACACTTTGGCCCTGGAAGAGAAGAGACACAGTTTGTCATTGTAAACTCTATGCTACCCTCTACTGGATGTCACACACCCTTTGGAACAAACTAAAGAAAGAAAATGGATGCCTGCTTGTCATTTTTAAAAGGCCAAACTTTCTAATGAGCAGCTTAAAAAAGAGATCAGTTCAGCATATCAATAGCCAATCTAAAATGGCAATTACTATCAATAGCTTGTGGTTGCACTTGCATTACATTCTAATTAGAGTTCTGCTGCAATACTAAATGCCGTCTTGCCATTTGAATGATGAATGCATCCAATAACAGAGCGGCCTGATGTCTTAAAATCTTGGCTGCCATTGTTTCTAAGAGTGATTTAGAAATTAAGTACAAGTAAACACACAGACAGGCAGACAGATTGAGAGCAGACAGACAAAGACGGACCAACAGTGAGAATGACTCAAGCAGAGAGGCACAGGCTGCCAGGCAACACACAACATTCTCAGGAAGACTCATTATACACAACATTATAAATGGCTTGCAGATGGTTTGCACAGCATCCATTACAACCCCATACACTGAAGCTAGATAAAGCAAAAACATGATGTAGAAGGATGGGATACATGCTTGAAGTCCTAGCTGATAATTAAAACTACTTTTACAGTGTTTAACGTAAAAAATATCTTCTTTTTGCTTCACGCTACTGACCCTTCACCAACTACAATGTGGTACAGCGAGTAAAACGTCAACTCCATTAAATGAATGTATCCTCTCCAGTAGAGATGTTCCGATCCGATCACGTGATCAGAGCCGATCACGTGATTTTCAAAAGATCGGAATCGGGAGAAAAAAATCGGGGATCGGGATTTTTTATTTATTTTTTTTAGTTTTTGATAAATACTTTTTTTAAATTTTTATTCAAAGTTACAAAACAAAAATGACCATGTTCAAGTCTTAAAGTCATCCTGAGGCCTTAGTTTTGGTTTCAAATTACACAACATCATGTATGTGTTGCTTCTTTGGGGCTTGTTTTCATAGACCTGGTTGCTTATTTCTCTCAAATCTGGCAACAGGGTGGGCAGGGCGCAGTGTCTAATTGTAGCAGTAAGCTAACGAGTACTGACAAGCTTGATTTTGTTTTGATCCAATGCTGCACAACTGAACTGATCCAATGCTGCTGTGAAAAAAAGAAGCTATATCCATGTTGGATAGAATATCCAATTTAAATAAAAAAAATAACCTTAAGGGACAACTTGAATGCTTTTTTTCTTTTTTTTCTCTTAATGCATTGCATAAAGATCGGATCGGGAAAAATCGGTATCGGCAAATTGTCAAAATCAAATGATTGGAATCGGATCGGGAGCAAAAAAAGGTGATCGGGACATCCCTACTCTCCAGGCATGTCAGTTGATCCACTATAATAGGAAGTTAAATCTAATTGTACATGCCACCATGGATCCTCTCCTTGTCCTCAATTACAAATGTATGTGACATTCCTTCCATATCACCTCGCAAAGCCTTGTGTGGTACAGCACGAAGGCATCTGGCTTATTAGTCTGGTTCATTAGGAGCAGACCATCTGTGAGAGAGACACTCTGAGGGTATGACTCCGTAACTTCCACCAATCAATAGTCGCCAGCAAAATTGGTGACCTTGTAATTACGGCAATATATATTTTTCAGTACCGCTTTCATTCTGTTAGTTAGCGTGTGGTGTTTTTACTCATAATTGGCAAATGCTTGAAAACACTGCAATGCTGCCATGATGATGACATTATCATTAAAACAAAAACAAGAAAAACACATCTCTGTGATTAAAGAAACGTTTTCGCTCCCTGCTTTTTTTATTTTAAAATCCCATATCAATTTTCATAGGATTGTATTTAAAAATCAGCTATCTCTAATCCCATAGCAACTGAATGTGTCTAAAGAGGCTCCACAGTCAGCGTGTGTTGAGTATCTGCAGTGCACAATGCCAAACAATACAAAGACACAAGATGTCCGACAGCACACTAATGGACAATTATCGTCAGGCTGCTGATGGAGCTTCCGTTATTTAATTATTTCAAGCAGCATACTGCTAGCGAAACGCACCATGTGCAAAACGAGTCGGCAGACAGATGGGGCTGTACTCTACATGCTCGTCACAGGAACAATAAAAGACAACCTTATACTTCTTGATTTTGTGGGGAGACAGAAGCTTGTTTTATAGGACATCTGCACATCTCGTCGATGCTTTAAAGCCGCACTGCTTCATTTATTTGGCCATTTGAGGCGAGCAACACAGGCTGTTGGTGACATTTTATTACCATATAAAGTTGTTATAGCTAAAGCATGAGCAAACTGTAAGCTATTAAATATCATTCAACACAAATACTTATTATTGGAGCCTTTACTGCAGTTTCAAGTACAGTGCATTGACCTGCAGAGCACAACCTTTAGCATATTCTATTTTATTTTCTTGCACTATTTTATCTGTTTTATTGTGTTGCATTGTTGGAGAAGCCTGGGACCTAAGATTATCATTGTCATAACTACACTTTAGATATGCACAAATGACAATAAAAGCCTTGAATCTTGAATAATGTGCTCTTATCCTTATCAGCGCTTCAACAAGGAATCTCGTTTGATGTATATAGGATCCATTACAGACTGAATAAGATAAATGTTTACACCAAAGGTTTCACACTTCTGTGAATCTATACAGTACATCTTTAGAAACAAGCTCTACGACAAAATACCCTCAGGACAAACCTTCACCCCCCCACAGCGGTAAGAAAGTGAGAAGGAAAGTTTTCTCTCCATTCCATCACTCATCAACTTTGTTTCTGGTGTGAGATAATCATTTCAGTTTCGTGAGGCAGCTAAAACTGCCATAGATTTCAATTTAGCCACAGGATCGCCCACTTTATGAAGTGTTAAGCAATACATCATCTCTGACAGGTCAGTTTCCTGTATTCAATTTTTATCACCCACTGGTGTCTTGTAATAAGCCCTGAAAACAAAAGTCAGCACTGTTTCCTTCACTCAGGAACATTTAGTGTATGATCTGATGAGGAAGCAACTCTTAAACACTTGACTATAATTTGATTTCTAAACTTTCAATATTGCAAAAAAAGGAAAATAAGTGAAAAACTAATATAATAAGAAGAGCTAATACATCCTCAGAGACACCCACATGTTTTGTTAAAGCATACCTGCGGTGTATGTGATACATGATATCTTATTACTGAGAAATAAAAGAGTAGACATCATTGAATTAATAACTTCAGTATTATTCCCCTAAGATGAAATGATGGTATTCCACTCACACAAACACATTGAAATTGAAAAGATATACAGTAGACACATGTATGAATAGGTGCTTTAAATTGATTTTTGAGATAGACTAAATCATTTTATTTCATATTTTTGATGAAATTTCTTTGGCATAAAGTGGATAGAATTTAGGTTTCTATAGAAACTGCTGCTGCAGATTTGTTTACTCAGGCAAGGGTTGTAAAGAGATTTAGATCGTAGACTCGCCATTACCCAAATGCAGCTGAAAAGACTAAGTGATGAGTTCAAGCTCTACGGAGAAGCCCAGATAAAAGTGGATTTAAATCTATTCAAATCAGCGGCTCCAGCAGGCACAGAACAACATCTGAGTGATGGAGATGGGGCTTTTGAGGAGGAGAAATCCTGACTTCTTGGATATAAGTATATGAATGAAAGAATGATAGGCTCAATTCAAATACTAATTCCTACCAAAAAGGACAATGTAGCGTATAGTTCTGGCTAAAGAGAACCTCAAATAACATGATATCTTAACATGCTGGTGTGGATATACTTTATAAAAATGTGGGCACCATGATTCCATTTCTACTCTAAACACCTTCTTTAAAAAAAAAAGAAGCTGCATCATGACATTACATTTGATCCATGTTAAGTCCAATACATTTGATGGACAAGTATTTAGTAATAACTGTGACACGTGTTTAGGGAGCTAACGAGGCTGAAAACAACACGACCAAAGGCTCTATGATGGGCTAAATGCGACAGATTAGATCCGTCTGCTCAGGGTCATTTGCTTCGATCCCATTTTCCTTATTGATCTGTGGAGTCCAAGAGTCTGAGACCACAACATAGGCCAGTAGAAATTAAGCCTTTAAAATCAATGTACAGCCATGACAGGATAAAGTGACAGAGAAAAAAAAGATAACAAACAAAGTGGCATGTATTGCAAATCATGAAAAGAAAAGCATTAAATAGGTAGCTCAAACATAATATGCAATAGCTACAGTGTGGACGTGTGTGTTGTATTTACAGCTATATCCTAATTATAATTTCTGCATTTCATTTGGCTCCCCTATTCTCTTGGTTTTCTACACGAAGATGCTGGATCGCTGAAAGCACCATCAAATGTTCAATATTAACGCGAGGATATATCTTTGATAGGCATGTTTTACTTGGACTGAAGTCCTGTTTGACATTAGAATTCACAGACTCCATTATCAAGGCATATTGACTGAGTCTGCTGCACTTGATTTGCATGATACATCACGTTATGACAGGTGTCCTTCCTCATCACTCTCTCCCACACTTCTTAGCTATTTTTAATCTTGTTTCCTTTTTTTAAACTAATATTATAGCTGTAGATGATCCTCTACTTCCCTTTTCATCGGATATTTTCAAAGTCTGAACTGTCTTTTCCCAAATCCCACACATTTAGGAGATGTTCTTTTGATGGGGATACCTGCCTCTTCTCAACATGTATCTTTTTTTGTAATCCCCCCTCGGCAGATATCATGATCAATTCAACAATTCAACACCATGTGACATTAATGGATTGTATGCATACAAATGAACCATGCCTGAAAAAGAGACTGCATTTTGATGGATTTAGTGAGATACAAATGATGGAGCGAGGCCAGCTCTGCAGCTGTGGTGTTTAAAAAGGAGAGCACTCATCAGTCTCTGTTAACAGCGCATTGACATAATTGTCTATCAATGGAAAGATCGATGGCACGATTAAAGAAGCCAAGAGCTAAACTAAAGCCATTTTCTCAAACAGATTTGAGAAAATGAAAAAGGGCCATCTTCAAGTTCTGGCACAGTGTAATGGCTCTGGTACGGCAACATTACACAAGCCCGGCCTTTTCATCTCTAGATCCACAAGTGGGGGGCAATTTGTGTAAAACAAGACTCTGACTGCGGGGTGAAAGGGCAACAAACGTGTAAGAGCAGTCCTCTCAGCGCTAGTGCGGTGGGAGATATCAGGAGCGTTTGGATAGCTGCAATGACCAGGTGGGGGCATGGCGATGAGAGCAGAGAGGGAGGAGTAACACGGGGCAGAGGACCGAGCTGGCTGTTATCAGGACATATATTCCGTCGTAAAGTGAAAACTCACCTACTTGGCTTGTATCTTGGCCATTAAATAAATACACTAGAGCAGGGGTCTCAAACTCAAGGCCCGGGGGCCAAATACGGTCCGCGGCTTCATTATATGTGGCCCCGCAAGAGCTTACAAAGAATATAATGCGTTTATTATACGGTTACATGATACTTTACAGAAGCAGGTTGCCCATAAACTACATGTCCCACAATGCATCTCGTTTTGTGACATGCGCATTGAAGAGACTTGCAATTATTTGCCCTGGACTTCTGCTTTCAGACGTAGTTAATTACTAAGTTATTATCCTATCCGATAATAATTCAATTCAGAGGCAATAATGTAAGATAATACATTATTTTATATATATATTATATATTTATATAGTTACAACCGGCCCTTTGAGTGCAACCTTTAAGCGAATGTGGCCCGCGATGAAATTGAGTTTGACACCCCTGCACTAGAGTATATTGCACTCGGTTAAGCCTATTTGGAACTAATGTACAAGCACTTACAATGGTTTGGCTTGTTTGAAGCGAATGTATCTTCACTTTTCTTGTTAGATTGAGTTTGTATCTTTATGGTTTGTTGCACTTACTGTAAGTTGCTTTGGATAAGAGCATCAGCTAAATGAAATGTAATGTAATGTACACTCCTGGCCAACAGAGAATTGAAAACATTACAACTTATGTGTTCTAATACCAGAATAGTCATCTTTGCTCCATCTTTCCTCGACAGGACTTTAATTGTTCACTCTAATTGATGTTTCCTAGCTTGTTTTGAAACTGTGTCAAGACAAGGCAGCCATCTGACGATACAGAGTTAGACCATATGATTCGCTCAGAGACTCATCAGACACTTGATGCTCCAATAAAGACAATCGCAGACATTTTGATCTTCAACTTTTTCTGTCCCAGCAGACGATCAGTGAGACATTTGTCCTTCAGTGTCTGAGTGTGCCTTTGTGTACATTTCTTTCGAAGAACTAAAGCCAGAAAGACCAGAGCTCTGAGTGAACATGCACAGCATACAAAGCTTCAAATCAGAGCTATTTGTTCCCGTATTCGGCACTAAGGTGAAGATGTCGCATGAATTATTCAGCCGCAGCACAGGAGGCGGTAACACCTCCTCCTGCCACGTTCCCCCCTCCCCTCCTGGCCCTGCAGGAGTTCAGGTATCATAAAGCGTCTGCTCCTCCCTGACACATTCATCGTGTCTGTGTGTGAATGTCACGTCTGTGTGTCTGGTAGAAACTGTTGTGTCGAATACTGAAGGCTGCAACTATACAATGTGTTACACATCTCTCCCTTCACATCTTCTGCCTTCCTAAATATAATCTTTTCAAAACTATTATAACTTTCTACCAGTGTGTAGAAACGCTTACCAGTGAAATACCTTTATTCAACGCTGAACCTTAGTTCAAATAGTTATCAATATGTAATTCAATAGAAAAAGGAAAAGTACCCATTGTGCACAACATATATACAAGTATACTATAAACATGTTATATTTTTTCGATTTTAATTAATAAAGCATTATAACGTCTTCATCACCTTAATGTTGCAGCGTTTAAGGGAAAAGCTAATGTTTTTTTTCTTTTTATAATGTCGGTAAGCTTGTGAATTTCACCAAATCAATCGATAAAGTTTATTCTTAACATAAAATTATTAAACTATAAAAGTAGCAAAAAAATGAAAATACTTAAAATCTTAAAGTAGCATGCTTGAGTAAATATACCTACTTTCACTTATTACTTTTAGACTCTCACATTACTTTTAATACGCAACGTTTACATTTACTTTTAAACCCAGCTCTGTCCACAGTGTTTTTATAATCAAAATCTTGCAAACTACTCATTAATGGCTTATTTTGAATATATAAAGCTTTAAGAAATAACTTGGTCATTAATAGAACAAACAAATGCTTTTCTAAAGTGCCTTATTGAAAGGCACTTTTCAATAAGGCATTTCGATATGTACAATTGGTGTACATATCAATTGTACATCGATATGCAATATCATTATAAATATATTGCTTGGTCACTTCAATATTACGCATGGAACATACATTTTCTGGTTTTGCAATTCATACCTGTTTGTAAGCATTGATTGTGTGTATGTCTTAGCTTTGTTCGTGTGGTTTTATTAAATTGTTGTGACGAATGACTGTGCTCTGATGTAGACGCACACATCTACATGTGTGTATGTGTAATGTTGTGTGTGTGTTTTGGAGCACCCATCACACCTGCTTTACTGAAAGAAGCTCTCCTAGGGAACACCTGGAAACTAACAGCAGAGTCGAGTGCTTTCTGGAGGCTTCACTGAACAAAGAGATGTGTGCTAAGAGTGGGTGGGTTTTGTGTCTGAGTATGAAAGCAGAGTTATTGCACTTTTTATCCCTGGAAAACAGGCAGGAGTGACAAGTATCTTTTTATCTTGTTCCTGGAACTCAAAAGCTTTGTTTTTTACTTCATGCTGCAGCTTTCCTTGCCTTCACCTGTACTTTCTGCTGTTTCTAGGCGACCCTCCCTACAGTGCAGTGTCTCCATCAAGGATTGTCCTGTAGTATCTTAGACATTTGCCTTCTGCATCCTTTCACATAGCATCTAATTAGCAACTCATTATTTCCCTTTTGATACACTAGGCTAATTGTGCTTCAAAGGCTTATTTGAGTTTGAATACAAGACTTTTAAAGGGAACATTTTTAACAGATTTTTTCATGAACAGAAAAGTAACAGAAAGTAATCTGTTGGTGATTTTCAAAACGCTAACAATCTCTAATTTCATCTCCACTTAAGACATTTCATGCGTTAAAAGCAGTAATGCATGTCAACCAGGTGTAATTACAATGGCTAGATTAAAAGTTTGTATAAACATTTTAGAGGCAAGCTGGGGAGGGGCTGTGAAATTGATCAGTAGTGTCAGCCAAATCCTGGAAAGAAGTCATTAATATCAAAGTATAGGATACGCAAATGAACAAGAGAAAACAGAAATTACATTAAACTGTGCACTCCACTGAGAGAAGGGATGGTAGTAAGGGAATTCATAAAAAGCCAAAATGTAGATGTATTGGACGTTAGGGATGTTTTACAAATTGATTTTAATATGATGCACCGGGACTTAGATAGTCTGTTGAAATGACCGTTAACAGCATTATAACACTTTTGGTCATGCATTTTCTTTGTACTTGTTATCTGCTTTGGAGCCACAGTGTCAATTTTCTACCCTCACTCCAATCAAAGTGTGACCGGTATGGTCAATTAGCCGGTATTGTTTCCATCCAGACTGAAAGCAGTGGTACTCGGTGTTCAGTTCGCTAATTAGCTCCTCCCTGGAAGACATCCCCAGCTCTCGCTGCCTCAGGAGGACCAGTTCCATCCTGAAGGACTCATCCCACCCAGCCCGTCATCTGTTCGACCTGCTGCCCTCGGGCCGGCGCTACCGTTCACTGAAAGCCCGCACCTCCAGAGTCACAAACAGTTTCTTCCCATGGGCCATTAGGACATTAAACACACAAGAATAACTCCCCATATCCCCACTGTGCAATAATCATGGTCTGTCTCTGTGTATATACTGTAATATGTATCATATATATTTTATCATAATTCTATTTTATTCATTTATTTATTAATCCTGGTCATCTACATGACGATCCAAAACGGTGTGCACTACTTGCTGGTCGTAACTGTCAGACCTTTTAATCTGTGTTTAAACATGTCTGTTTTTAAAGCACTCGCTGGAGCAGTAACTATACATCTCGTTGTATTATATACAATGACAATGAAAGCTTTTGAATTTGAAAGCAGGAGGGACATAGCCGAACAATTTCATGCAAATGTGGGTCATGAATGCTTTCAAGACGGGTTCACCAGGCAGAAGAAAAACCAACCTTCTCATTAATGCAAATTGTTGGCTAGGTCAGAAAACCCTCTGTGAATGGTAAAAACAATTGCCTGATTAGGCAGGCCTGTTTCAGTTCCTTCATCTCTAATGAAGTCAGAAATTCACCATCTAATACACCAATACACCCCCCCACCTTCAAAACACTGACCAAAACACACCTCTTCAGACTGGCTTTTAATATGTGAATTATGTTGTGTTGCTGTTTTAATATTTGTATTCTCTTATATCTTGTTTTATCACCACTGTAAAGCATCTTTGAGCACCTGAAAAAGCGCTTGGAAATGAAATTTATTATTATTATTATTATTATTGAATACATGCCAGGGAATTTATGATGGATTTTCATTTAAGCACACACATTAGATTACAGCCAAACAAATTTATTATCAATTTCTCTGCCAATTTTCTTCCTGATTAATGGCCTAATATTTCTGTCTCTAGTAAATGTCAATGTTTTTCATAGTTTCTCACAATACAAAATTCCTTATTTATTTGATTAAAAGTCAGATTTAACTGAACAACAATATATGGCCATGCTGCTTTGTGAGGTTGTACAGAGACAGTGGTGCTATTAGCTAAATGCTAACACCAATATGCTAATGCTTTGAAATAGTTTTTAAAAATAACTTAGTCTGGACGAAAGAGACGGACTGATCGACATTGCCTTCCCTACATACAGTAGCCCTGAGTAAGAATAACGATTGGTCAATTATCAGAATAGATAGGAAATTGAGTTACTGTTTACGACTAATTGAATAATTGGCTAATTGTTTCAGCTCTATATAAGATTATTTGTAGTAACGCATATTCAACAGCTGAAATGCAGATGCAACCCTGTCAGATTGCACATTTGAACAATGCATCAGTTTTGAGCTGGGTTGAGAGGGTTCTCGAATCTATACCTGTAACTCAACAATTATTTCACCAGGGATTGACATGACCAAGGGTATTGCTTATTTATATGACATTTCTACTCTTTCAACTAAAAGCTGTGCCACAGGATCTGCTGATGTGTGTTTGACATTTAATTTAAGCACGAAGCAACAACAACAAAAAGGATTTGACAGAAGTGATCATGCACAACAGGATATGCTCAAGAGAAAGCTCGTCTACCACAGTCTTATATTTCACAGGCTGAACTCGAAGTCAACTCAAAGTCTGTCTTTTATCTGTTTCTTCACAAAAGTAAGATACATGCACTGCCAGGACACAGACCCTCCAGTCGTTGTTGGCTATTAAAAGAGAGTGGTTTTCTCAGTTTGAAAGATTGGGCTTTCCATTCCTGCTGAATGTATTATTTCTTAACTTAAAGGCTCAGGTGGATTCAGAGCTTAGGAGATAGGTGTTTAAATCTCAGGACTCTCCACAGATCATTTGTGTTGGAAAAGCTGTGAAACGTGGCTTTTAAATAGTAAAACAATTATATCTCTTGCACAGATTCATACATCATATTCCTCAATTGTACCAGTTCGACAATGTGATCCCACGGAAGCAGGGAGATGTATAAGCTTAAGAGTGATATATTTTCAAGCACGAAAGTATTGCCTCTGATCTTTGAGATAAGATGGCAGTGAAAGTCTGAATAATCTCCCATTCAAGTCTGAACTGAGGTGATTGATCTTCCTGGTGTAATGGTGGTTTAATACAAAGTGTCTGTCTGCAGTAAGATGGAGTGAAGATAAATGAATGAAGACAACCTGGCCCTGACTTGGAATAAATGACACTTCATGTGCAATTCGTCCAGATGTCCTTCTAAGCTGTTGCCCTTTTTGGCCCTGCTCTGTCTGGTGGACACACTGGCAACGAGGTTGGGTTTGTATCTGCTGTCGGCTCGTTGTGGAGCATTTACATGTCATTTGAATAAAAACTGGATTTTTATCTTGATTCAGGTTTTCATGTTGCTACTCTGTTTGGTGGTAAGATGAACCCTCTCATGTGGTGTCGCAGGAGAAGTGGGGCATCTTCCTGCACAGCGAGACAATTAATGCCATATATCAGAAGAAAATAGTTCTTAATGAAAACTGTTGTGAGTCAGGTGTCTGCATATCCCGAGTAATCAGGACATTGTTACAGGCAAGAAAAGTTGCTAGAGACCACCACACCAATCTGTGACGTAGGATCAGTTCTGTAATAATTGTGTCAGGGTGAGTGAAGCAGGCAGGACCCAAATGCAGAAAAAACTGAAAATACCTTTATTTCAAGGTTGCAAAAATGGAATAAACAGAACACTACCCATGAACACAGTCATAGACAAACAAGAAACCAACAATGACAGACAGCAAAAACAGAACTTAAATACACACAAGACTAATCAATGAAACAAGAGACAGGTGAGGAGGGAGGAGAAAACACAGGGGCACCAGGTGAACACAATCAAGTCAACAGGTAGGAGGGAACAGGTAGGAGGGAACACACACAGACAGGAAACCAAGGAAAGATCTAAACAAGACAAAACACAACACAGACAGAAAACAAAAGACAGATCTAGACAAGAAAAAACAAAACACAGACAGATCGTGACAAATTGCAGGTAATGGAACAAGAACGAGCAGAAAGCACAACTCCAACTCTTCGGCAAGGTCACCAGCACCTTCCTTTGCTCTGATGTTGTATGGAAAGCTACTCGCTCTGTGTGAGCTGAAACTAGATGGTGTTTTCTCATAGCATGAAAACTCACCACTTCTTTATTAAAACAGCATGAGTTTGTTTGGCTGCACTGTTCACAAATACACCTGTTGCTCCTTTGTTGTATTTCTGAAAGAGTAGCTTCTCAAAGTCTTTGTTACTCCTTAAGATCTGCGACTCACACAAAAGATGACACTTGCTGTTACCACGGTAGCCAAATTAAGGATTAGAGTTTTAAAGAAATCGGAGTCAGCTGCCCCAAATACACTGCTAATAGTTGTTCAACATAAATTCACCCAGAGGACATCCAAAGCTCCTTTACTGAGTTGCATCTATTTTCAGCATATGTAAAACAACCGCCTTGTCAGGTGAAGCCTCCCCCCCTTTTTCTCACATACATATTAACACATACGAATTAAAATGGCACACGCATTCAAACAGCTCCCCACACACTCATCACTATCTAATTGACACAGACTGTTTGGAGAGTCGTCATCACCTCACTTATTGTTCTGCTTTTGTTTAGAAAGTCTGCGTAGCACTGCTTTGTGTGGTTTCATGTGTGTGCGCACATGTTCGTCCAATCCCCAAACCGCCTTTATGCCTTGACAATGATGTGTCTAATTTTGGAGGGACATAGAGACAGAGAGAGGGACAGACAGTTGACCGCATTGGCCCTGCTTAATAGTCAGAGAACCAAACACAAATGTTCAAGTTACATTGCCCAGGTGAATGAAAAGAAAATGAACAGAGGTAGCCATCACTCTATTTCAAGCATGACAGCATGTGCTTATTGCAATGAGAATTATTCAGACACCAATGGGCCCATGAATGAATGGCATCCATGTGTGTCAGACGTGAGTCCCTTGTGTGAAGGTATTGCTGTTTTACTGTAACATGTGGCTAATTTAGTTGTGGTTAAAAGAGACAGAGAATTCCCTTATGGTTAAGTAGAAACCAAAAGGCAAGAGACAACATTATAAAGCTCATTCATGGTCTAAAAAATTCTAACGATACGCTATAATGCCTTAACCATCCAAGTTAGTCATCACACAAGCTGTGAAATTGGGAAACGACAAGTACTGTATGCTCTTGTTATCCGTCTGATTTCAACCTTGTTTTAGGAAAAACATGTTTTATTCCTGATGTGAAGGAGAAGGGCTCTACTATTTTAGAAAGCGACATGCCTTATTTTTCTATTTTGCTGATCATGAAAACGAGAGCTTTGTTACTTGACACAGTATGGTGCAATCTGAAGAGTGGCTGGAGCCAGATGAGTGCTTTACATGGTGGGAGGAGGGGATACATTATCACCAAGAGGAGCTCGGACAGACACCAACAATGTCTGGTGACGTCGGCTCCATCTTTAGAAGCAGCAGTCATTTGACTAATGGGCCATTTGGGAAGTCCAGTTGGCAATGCCTCAGCAAAACCTGTCTTCGTCAAGAAGGTGCACAGTCCCACAGCACAAATAGAAAACATATGATGTTGCTAGTACATTTCCAAATAGTGCACACTGAATTAGGTCTCAGGACTCCTCATTCATATTATCCACAACGTTTTACATGCATTTAGACCTTCAAGATAAAAACATCAAATCAATAGAAGGAAACAAAACCCACCATTCATCAAAAGCATATTTGTGATTTTGGAGGGGTCAGTGCACGCAGCCACCAAACAAATCCACAAATGTGCTTTCACAGAATTGAGATTAATGCAGAGGAAAACCAAAACTATACTTCACCACCTGGCCAACATAAACACATAATGAGTATAGTTAGGACACCCAACCTGACACAAATAACTTTAGTTTTGAGCGACAGTACAAAACAACCAAACTAAATCAAATTACCAAAATGAGAAGTGTTATTGCTCATTAATGTGCATCACCAGTTCCGCACCTGCACAAACAAAATGGTTCCTGCTGTTACTTGTTGTTGCAATTTAAACTTGTTACCCATGTTATCTTCATGCCCTGTTACTCATCAGACCGAAACACAACTACATTATCAAAACAAACAAAAGTAAAGCTCTCAAATAACCTCTGCTGCTGACTCCAATCCAATATTATATTGCAAAGACCTCATATACATTGATATATTAGTAAAAGAAAATTAATGTTAAAATTTACAAGCTTTGGTAATTTACTGCTCCATTGCACAGAAAGCTATCAATCATATGTTGTTTGGGGGGTAAACCAGGACTTTGACATTTTCCGGTCGATTCTTCAATTGCTGGAGAAACACAAAGTGAAACCTTTTACACCTTACCGGAACGATCAGAAGGGTTGCACAAATAACTGTAAAAAAGGGGAATATGGCTGCAGTGCTGTTGGGGCTGGGATTAATAAGCCACTTGTCTCTGTATACAATTCCGTTACCAATATGGTGCTCATATTAGAGGTCACCTATTGTGCAAAATCTACTTTGTCATGTCTTTTATACATAAACATGCGTCTCCTCTGTGTAAAGAGATTCTGAAAGTTTCAGGAAAAAAGATTCTCTCACTTTTTGTCCTCATCCATTCATATAAAGATTTTGGCCACTTTATGATGTCATAAAGATTTTTTGGCTTGTGTAACCATTAGCCAATAACCAACCAAGGTAACACCCCCACACCTTATCACCTGGATCTCCTCCTAGAGCACCATAAGCCGCTTTCACACCAAGTACTTTGCCGTACTTAGTTCCGTGCACTTAGTTCCCAGCACTTAGTACCCCCATGGAACTAAGAGCCGATCGCGTTCACACCGGAATAAGTTCCCTGAGGGAAGATTACGCAAATGAAGCCGCTGACGTCACTTCTTCTTCTGCTTTGGGTTTACTGGCAGGCCGCAAACAACTTCACGGCGTATACTGCCACCCGAAGTTCGAAGTAAATCGCAAGAACGCCGAAACCTCCTCATCACTCCACCGCTCCCATGTTTTTTTGTGTTGCCATAAGTTATTCTCTCTCCGTTGGTGCGCGGGGCTAATGCTAATAATGCTAATGACAGCAAATACAATGGCGGCTTCAAAAAACCTTTCCGAGTTTTACGGGGCGTGGTTTGCAATTCGCCCAGCCAATCAGAAATTGGAACTTTTTTCTCCCCAGGAAAGTACCACCTCTCTAGCAGGCACTAAAAAGGGGGTAAAAGTTCTCATGAACTAAGTTCTCTTTTTGGTGTGAACGAAAAAATCCCAGGAACTATCGGAACTAAACGGGAAAAGTACTCCGGTATGAAAGCGCCTATTGTGTTCTTTTTAACCAAATATCTCGCAGAGGGGTGTTGTGAGTGGCACCTCATTTTCATCTAAGTAACAGACAGAGAATCAGCACTTTTGAAACAGGGCTGAAACAGAGGGGATTTTGGGATGCTTCAATGCATGATCTGTTTGGTATTTCGAGCCAAACATTTCAGAGACATGTTTTGTATTTAACTGAGAACTATTATATATTGATAAAAAACAGTATAATAGGGGACCTTTAAACTCATATATCTAAGTGCTATTGAAGTTAACCATATTATAATGAAAGTATTCCCTAAAGAATTAGTTGATACTGTACCACTAAGCATTGTGACCCGAATCAAAATACACTCTCTACTATCCTGAGTCTTGTGTTTATTTTGCATATTGCTCATGAATCGCTGCTGTGCGTGTCCACAATATAAATCTGCAGGATCTCAGTGTCTCCGATTACTTAATGTGGCAGACATCTCCCAGATGCAATTTGCAAGGCTTAGCAGTGGGCCGTGTATGTGCCAGGATAAAATGTACTGATGGATTACTGCTCGAGGCAGCAGATACCTCTTCCGTGATGGCACGATAATCCTTTCTAAAATGATAGGAAAAAAAAAAAATGTTCCTATCATTTTTTGTAAACGTGTCTCCGTTTTACAGAGAACAGCCCCGATCCCGTTCAGACATGTAATGTTTATAATGCAGATGAATGGAAGTTAAGCAATGCACTTTAATCTGGATCTGTTAATACCTCCACCGAGGAGGTCATGTTTTTTGTTAGTTTCTTTGTCTGTCATGACGGTTACGAAAAAATCTTCAGGCCCCTTTCCATGAAAGTTGGTGGAAGGCCGTAACATGGGCAAAAGAAACCTCATTACATTTTTGAGGCGGATATAGGAAATGTGTTGCTTTCGTTAATATTGCAAGATAGGGCATGCCTTTGCAAGTCTGAGCTCTCTTAGTGCAGATCCGTGATTATTACTTAATAACAGTAATAATTTATTCCTAAATCACACAATCCGGCAATTACAGACCTCAGAATTTTTTTTAAATTTATGTTACATATGACTGCAATATAGTTGAATAAACACATATATGAGGATGATATCAACAGCATCTTTAAGCTCAGTAACCAAACACCTAGATTAAAATACTGCAGTCCAATTCTACAGCTCTGCAATAACCTCCACCTTTCTAAAGGTAATGTAAGATCAGTCTTATTGTCTGTATGAATGCATCGCAGGTCATGTTGTACAGCAGCTGTAAGTGATAGCACTTTAAAGACAGTACGACAGGGCATCTGCAGCGATTCATACTCTATCAAACTGGTGAAACGCTAGATCCATATCCAAACAAGTTTTAAAGCTTATACAATATAGCCTGCACATGGATGATTAAGTTACATTCTGTTTCTCTACACTGATTCTTTCTAAGCTTCAGAGAGAGAGTGGAGAACAAAGAAGACAAGAGAGAGTGTTAGCAGAGAGAGGGAGTTATATGAAAGGAAACCATGAAAGAGCTGTCTTTCAATTTCTAATGGATTAATGAGTTTAGTGTGTTGAACCGGTGCGTGGTTGGGGTTAATAGAGATTAATCCTGAACTGCAAGTTACCATTCATCACTGCATGATAATAAAAACATTACACCCACACAAGCACACATAAAAACAAAAATAGGCACATACATTTGAAGGCATTGCAACCCTGCTTTAGTGTATCATGTATTAAGCTGAAATTGATAACTTTACACACACTAACACTCAGGTGCAACCTGAGAGGCCACAACAAGTCAACATGGACCCCTGCATATAGTATTACAGAACACTTTCAGTCATAGTACATTTGCAGGGACACACAGACTGATTTGATTCTTCTGATGTAACTAGTAGAGAGTATGATTGGGTCCAACATTGACCATAAACTGCTCTACGCCATGGCTGTATAAATTAAAGATTGAAAACATTTAACCTCATGAATGAGACTCTGGAGTGTATTCCAGGCAACCGCTGAGAGTGACCGAATAATCAATTAGACAAAACTGAAATGTCAATATTTTGATTATGCTTAACTTTAAGTTATTGATTTTTAGTAAGAAGCATTCCTGCTAAATTGAAAATAAAACTGGCCAGCACACTTCGGTACTGGGAAATGTCTATGAAGCTTGAAACGGACGGTATGGAAACATTAAAAACAATCTAAGGTCCTCCTGATCCGTAGGGACACTGCAGGATTCCGAGGATAAATAAAAAGGACATGAGACATCCTGGGGGTGTTTAGCTCAGTCCCTCAATGTGGGTTCCTTCTGTCATTGTTCTGCATAATGGCTTCTCACATGATGGCTATACCAAGGACCTCTGCGGTTCACTGCAACTTATTAATTGCACCCTGAGTGTGTGTGTGTGTGTGTGTGTGTGTGTGTGTGTGTGTGTGTGTGTGTGTGTGTGTGTGTGTGGTAGAGATAGACAGAAAGGGTTTCAAAGAAGAAAGAGTATCACACTGAATGTAAAGAATGTCAATGATAGGTTGTTATAGGTTTTTAATATCCATATACATAAGAGTAAGAGTACCTTGGTGCAGTGCCAGTAAAGCTATGTGTATAAATAGTGTCTTTTATAGCCCAACAGGCCAGAGGCAGTATTAGTCCCTCTGAGATTTAGTGGCCTTACATTAGAGACCAATAGAATGTCTCACACTTTATTAAATATATGTGAGCTTTGAACAATCAGGGTACTAAGGCTCACCTGTGCATAAATAACAATGAAAACAAAGCTGCAGAATCTGCTGCACACATACAGTACAGCTGGAGTATCTTACTCTCTGTTTTCCTGCTGCGTTCCTATCTACCTCCGTCTCTCTGGCGTTCACGCTTTATCTTACTTACCTCACTTGACATCTTTCCACACCTTACTTTATATTCATCTGTCCATTCTCTATCTCCTCCCTCTCATCCTCCTGTCAGTCTCTTACACTGTGTTTATATGTATGTGAATAGTGTGTGTGTGTGTGTGTGTGTGTGTGAGATCTTTGAGCCATGGCACGGCTGAGTGCAGCGGCCCCGGGGCACCCATGTGCCGCGGTGCACAGTCAGACGACAGAGACACGTGCCGCAAGTCCTCCCATTTACCATTTGGAACTAACCTGGCCTTCTCTTTTAAACCAACTCCATTAGTTTCCCCTTCTGAGCCTTTTTATGCTCTTTGTTGCTTTCTGAGCATCTCCCCCCCGTGTATACCTTCTTTTGTTATTTCCATTATTCTGTCTATCCATCTTTTCAACGCCTGAATTCAACGATCCACTCTAAAACATGTGCAGTTCTAATGTCCTATATTCACTAGAAATTATCCTTTACTCCCATTTTACACAGACCTGACATCACAGTCCAGCCTCCTCTCATCATGTTTTTTATTTTTCTCTCCTGAATTCTGGCCTCTGCCTTTCCTCTCCTCGGTCTCCCCTCTCTGTTAAAGCTTGACGTGTAATTATGCTTCCTGCATACTTATTGGCTTCTAGGCATTGATGCTAAATATTCAGTGCTCACTCCCGTTTAGAAACAAAGGGCTTCAACAAATAAATTGCATCTCCTCCTTCCAGCATCTGTTTCCTCTGGGCTGTATGTCACTAATAAGGAATTATCTAAAAATTACGAAGCTGGGAATTCTACTTTTATCATGGCAAAGCAAAATGTTAACATTTATTTCCCGCGTGCAAATAATAAGACAATTATCAGCTGTCAACAAGGAGGATTACTTGTAGGGTGAGACATTCATGATAAACTATATCAATGCGCATTATTACAAACATTTAATTGGATGAATATAAATGTGAAATGTGAAATGTGCATGTAGGATAACTGCAAAATACTATTATTCAGGCACTGTGTTAGTAAGTTTCCCAGTGGATAAAACAAGATTAATGTTCCCCCCAAACTCTGCTATCTTTGGAACTTGTAGCTCTTTTAAATTGCATTTTTAATCATTTTAGTTTGTTGTATATATTGTAACTGGACTGGGCTGAAAAAAGAGAAAAGTGGTAGTGCAGCAATCACGACAGAGGCAGTGTTTAAATCCAAAAAAGGCTTTATTGCTTCCAAACTCAGAAATACCTTCCAAAACAGAAAGGCTAACGTAGCCGGGCCGCTAACCGACTTATCAGCTTACCAAAACGTCTTCTTACACTGGGAGCCTCCTGCTCCCTCCATATGCCACACACAACTGAACAACTCTATTGTGGGTGTTTCTCAATGTCGAGTATACTGGCTTCCAAGCCAATATTTCAAGGATGCTACTTCATCGAGTGCCACCGAAGTACTGTTCCAATCTCCAGCATACTTGGAATTCCACCGAGGCCGCGTCCTTGGTTTGGGGGAAATTTCGACACTGCACATGGGTGGACTTTGCGTCCTTAAAATCCCCCACAATGCTTTGCGCACGGACAGATTTCAAAAACCCTTGCGGAGAATGGCTGAACTGACGCAGCACACATTTAAATGTAAGTATGTAGTGGCGTAGAACATGTGTTGGTAAATATGTTACTTTGTTACATTTGTTATCACCAAAAATATGTTCCGTGAAAGTAAAGCAAGTTCATAATTAGATAGACATCGTGAGGTATTTATTTTCGGTAAAGTTTATGTTGAAACCGTTAGAGAGAGTGGCACACTTGTTAGCCTGTTCCATTCTTCTTCGTTTTCCGAAGCCGTGGCTTGGAAGTATACTTGCTTCGTTTCTGAAGGAAGTGACTTGGAAGTACGCGACTACCAAGCCAGCATCCTCGCGATTGAGAAACGCCCACAGGCTCTGGAGCAGCTTTCCTCGACATTGAGAAACACCCACTGTCTCTGATTGGAGCCGTGTGATTGGCTGAAGGAGAGAGAGGGGCGGGGCTTACACTGACCTGGCGATGAGATAATTTAAAGAGAGGCGGACGATGGCGAGGAACAGGAACATCGGGATGGCCCAGCCGTGCCACGCTGCATACATGTAGACCTGCAACACACACACACACACACACACACACACACACACACACACACACACACACACACACTC
>NW_011345307.1:0-3503 GCF_000735185.1 Notothenia coriiceps | reverse complement strand
TTTACCGACGAACATTTATACTAAAGACCGGGCAAAAAGTGGGGGGAAACTATTCTGCACCCCGTGCAACTGTGTGTTGGAGCATAAGAGAAAATCGACGGTGACGACCCACTTTGATTCATTCAAACATTCGAAAATGCTTTCTGCTGCTGCGGACAAGAAAGCCAAACGACTCACGCTCACCGAGGCATCATCCTCCAAAACCCTTTCGAGGGCTACAAGAAACGAAGTGAGTAGCCTACAAGATTGAAGCTGGTCAGATAACGAACGAGTAAATGAAAACAGAATGAGGCGGAGAAGTGTGTGTGTGTGAGATTAAAATAGCCCAATTGCTTTTACAATAAATAAACATTGACTGTGTTTAATTGAATAGTAAAGGGGTTCAACGTTAGTGGCAGGTTGTGTGTGAGAGAGAATAAATAAGACACTTCAATATTTAAAAAAATTGTTATTCTTTTTCCCCGCATATTTCGCAACTTCCCGCAATTTCACCGCATAAAATCACATAAAAACCCCGCATATTTAATCGCATAATCAAGGATTTTAGCCCGCATAATCAAGGAATTTAGCCCGCATATTCAAGGATTTTTGCCCGCGTTTTTCTGGAGGGTCTAGTAAGTGCTAGTTTTTTTACAAGTCCAGTACCGGTTCGGCGTACCGGTACGCAGCACTAATTGTGTGTATTATTTCCTATTATATTCTTTTGTAATATGATGGCCTTGCTTTTCTCCTTTCTGAGTTTTAAGTCATTAACAGATTTATACAGTATTGTGTTGATTGTGCGCTATAACCTTGTTCCATTTGCAAAGACCATTCTTCCGTTAAAATGATGAACACCTTAAAAATACATATGAAAGCAGAGGTTGCACTTGCTTGCCCAGCAGGTTGATGTTCTGTGAGATGGCGCCGCTCTCGTTCAGTATGGAGTCCATCATCTTGATGGGGTCCTCCAGGCTCAGGCTGCTCGCTTTGTTGAGCTGCAGGGCTCCGCTGGGGGCTCCGCTGGGGGCTCCGCTGCAGCCTGACGTGCTGCTCCTCTGACTGTTCTCTGCTGCCGAAGACACCCCCACCTCCGTTGGTCTGGGGCTGTGGTAGGCGCAGCTGTCCAGCTCCACCTCCACGATCTCTACATCCCTAATAGTTTCCACAGCATTTCAATAACAAACTGGCTGCTGACATTTTAAGTTCAACTCCGTGTAGTTAGGATTTCCTCAACGCTATTGCATGTTAGACTCCTATTGAATCAGTAAATCAAACAAACCTTTATGTTAAGTAGTTTTTCTCAGAAACTCTTTCCCTGATGAAGTTTTGTTGAAGCCAACACGCTACTTCGGTGAGAATGTCACGGCATCATAAAAGTTGTATTCAATACAAAACTCAGCAAAATTCCTACATTAATGTACTGATTTAACACATGTGTTGAATCAGTACAGAACAGAAGGAACATCTTTAGCTCCAGGATGATCAATGCCAGAAGTGAATGCACATCTAGACTTACTAGGAGCAATCCAGTTTAACAACCTGCCATTTTGCTAGCCCCCAAACCCTGCTGTCAGACATGTGGCAGTGTGAAGGTCTCACCCCGTCTCGTAGGCTCGGGGCGAGCCCTCTGTGATCTCAGCCGCCAACTCAGCATCACTCTCAGTTAAGTCACAAATGATGACGTCATCCGATATGTCCGAGCTCTTCGAGCCATTCAAACTGTTGACGGACGACTAAACAGGACACAAAACCTTTCTTATAGAACATCACATATTCAATATCCTCCATGAAAGAAGTGAAACACTCACTGGTTCACTACATTTCTCTGTGGACTGCTTTTGACTGACCTGCTCCACACACACTTTGTCATCATAGATCTGGTGAATGTATTTGGGCTTCTTTCCACTGCTGTTCATGAGAGGTGGCCTGTCAAAGGACACACACATGTCTTCAGAGAAGTTCATACACTGTTTCCTGCTTCATAATAAACATAGGGGCGAAATCAAGCCGTTAACACTCAAGAAAACACTGAGGACAGTCTGAGCTTTCTGAGCAGCTTCAGAACAGAAGGGCTCCAACCAAAAGGTTTTGATACCAAATTGTGTCTAATTAAGTTTAATGAAAGGAATTAAAAAATATGTTTAAGTGGTTAAAAATGGTTGGGCACTGTTCAGTCTACTAAATGGTATTAAGCTGAAACTAGCTTCAATGTCGAATAAGACACAATTGAGGTAGGGGAAGGTCATCATATTCTGCCATCATAATGTTCTTAGCCATTTTGCAATTTCACAGTTTATTTGAGATAATAATTCAATCATTTTATTCTCATTTGTAACTAGAATTCTTTGACACACTGTGCGGTTTTTTTTCCTTCAACATCTCCTTCCTTTCCTCACCTTTTGCGTTTTAGGTTCAGGATGCGGTTGTTCTGTACCAAGGTGACGATGAAGTGTATCAGCTGAAAGAAAACACATTTGCAGTTGCCAGTGATGATTAGAAAACCTGCTTGTTGTAGGTGCATTAGATTTCCTTCTCTGAACAGATACATGTAATACCAAAAACATGTTAGCATGCTGTATAAAACATACATTTCTAATAGGGATGCTCCGATCGCCAATTTTGGGGCCGATCGCCGGAATCAGTATCGGCCGATACCGATCGCCAATCCGATCGAGTGGGAGGGGCCTAAATTGAAGATTTAAACATCACTTTAAATCTTCCATTTAAAGTGATGTTTA
This sequence comes from Notothenia coriiceps, assembly GCF_000735185.1. NCBI lineage: Eukaryota > Metazoa > Chordata > Actinopteri > Perciformes > Nototheniidae > Notothenia > Notothenia coriiceps. The sequence goes on along the minus strand of NW_011345307.1, from coordinate 783 downwards.
AAACTCAGTTAATGGGGCTCATTCACTGGCGCTTCCACAAACAACAATCAACTTAATTATTACATTCAAATGATGTACATTATTCAAGTTTACATTCACTTTCAGGGGTAGACATTAAGGGTAAAATGCCACTGGCCCTCCGGGCAGGTGGAATTGTATTATCACTGGCCCCACCATTATAACAGCTGGCCCGGAGCATTCGTCCAAAAAAAATCGACTAATAATGAAGAAAATTAACACATTTGTTGCAATAGTCATTTATGCTAACTACATTACTACTTGTACTACAACATTTGAATAATTAGTTCTTCCTCATTTTCCTCAATTGTTCATATTTGGTTTATTAAAATAATGATATTGTGGTCATTGTTAAAAAATGTCTGCTATTATTATGAGTATTATTATTTGTATAATGCGCTTTCTGCCTTCCTGTCATTAGGAGTTAGAAATGTAATGGCTATGTAGTAGATTTGATTAGAACCTTCATTCTCCTAAACTGCTGGGACATTTCCCTATAGCCAATACCTTTATATTCTCTACTCTTCACTTAATTGTCAGCATAGGTCGGCATTGAGCCGACAGAAGACCTTGTTTATATTGGCAGCATAATGAGAGGTGAAGTGACGCGTCCTAAAAACAGGAAGTAAGCCGCTGGTTCCCTCGACAAAAAAGCAATGGGATTTCTCCATATGGTTTTGGAAAATAGCTGGAAATAAGGTCTGTGGAAAACAAACCTGTTTGATAAATGCACGTTTTGTTCAGCCGGATAATATCCACATGTCT